>NC_054848.1:20448711-20471211 GCF_018345385.1 Vulpes lagopus
TTTTCAGCTCAGATGTTAAATTTATTAGCCTTGGTGTTTGAAGTACACATCGGTGACCAACAAGCTGTAGTACAGCCTTGAATACTGACTGAAGGGGGTCTGAAATTCCATGGGGATTAAAAATAGCAAAACCACATGCTGAAATTAGAATTTATATTTAGACGATATATTGTCTTTCACTCACCCTGCAGAATTTTATTTTTAAGGCTGTACATTGTGTGGCTCTCTGTTTCTCATTTTAGAAACACACGGAACTCACTGGAAAGTCAGACCTGGATAATAATAATACAAACACAGTCTGGGTAAACATGCAAGAGTTGCTATGCAGAATAGAGGCAAAACACTCTTCACCAACAAACACCACACTGACTCAGTTTCATCACAAACACTATATTGTATTTTGTGGAAGTGTCATTATGAAATGCTGTCACAAAATTCTGCAAGGCATTTTGGGATTTGTAGTTCAGCATTCAACTGGAAGACCACCAAAGATGTGGGCAGACACAGTAAGGCCTGCTTCAAAGAGGGGTGCTTTATGTGTACAGATTCACCCTACTGTCCTTCAGTGTTCCCTTATTTACCTTACCACTTAGATGCAGCACAGAACATATCTGTTGGCAACTGAGGGCTCTGGAGAGGAACCGAATGGTAAAAAAGGAGATTTCCAGAGCCCTCTATGTGTTAGGGCAGCGCTCTTTAATTATAGAAAAGGATTTCTGAGTCTAAAATCAATCTTTTGTAGTCTTGATAATTTTTGTGTGATTTCTTCCTTCAGACATAGTCTCGATTATAACTCTGATATGGGCTATGTCTTCCTTGGAATGCCAAGCAAAGATCATTTTATGCTTTTGAGTCATGGTTATAAATGATGTTGCTTATTATACACTCCCAATTCAGTCAACAAAAATTTATTGAGCACCTACCCTGGGCCAACATTGTTACAGCCACTAGGGATGCTGCAAGGAACTTATATTTTAGCATAGGAAGACAGATAATAATAAACAGCTATATGGCATGGCAGGGGGTGAGCAGTACCGTGGAGAAGAATTCAGTTGTGGAAGGAGAAAGGGACTGATGTGAGTGGGGCTTAGTCATTATACAGGGTGGTTGAAGAAGTTCTTGATATGACCAAAGGCCAGAAGGATGGGAGCCAGTGTTCCAGGCATGAGGAATGATGAGTATGAGGGGCTGAGGTAGAAGGGTGCTTGGCATATTTAAGGAATAGCATGGATGCCAGTGTGGCAAGAGATGCATGAACAGTATGGAGAGTAGGAAGAGGTTAGGTGAGAGAGATGGGGGTGGGGGGGTGTGCAGACCACTGTAAAGATTTTGATTTATAGGGCAGATGGGGAGCTGCTGGGGAGTTCTGAGCAGAGGAGTGCTATGGTCTGACTTTTAAGTGGATTGCTTTGACTGCTGTAATCCAGGCAAAAGATAATGGCAGCGTGACCAAAAGGATAGCAAGGAAATTTGTGAGAAGTGGTTGAATTCTGCAGGCATTTTAAAGTCAAAACTGATAGGATTTGTTACTCAGATCTTTTATCCCCATGTTATATAGAATGAATGTCATAGACATTCCTTCCTGCAGTGTACTGATTCTAAGTTGAATTTTAACACATTTAATAATTACTCACCTAAAAATGAGTGATTTTCAAGGTAAAAAAATTGCATAGTCTTCTTACCCAAATAAATAGTTCTTCCTAAACACAGACTTAATGGTTGAGTGTTTGCCATAAAAAGACAAAAGATTTTTGTAGACCCTACCTGACATAACACTGTCCTTGGTCTTCATATGCTTTTGGGGGCAGGAAATGACTTGTGCTCCACTTTTGCCCACAAGGCAAAATTTCTGGACTACAGACACCACACATACACACTTCTACACACATGCAAGGATCCCTGAAAGTCATGAGAATCACACAGCTGTAATGAGCCATTGTCTCGGATGGATGTGTGTTCATCCATATGCAGGTGTGTTGAAGGGGTGACAGGAAGTAATTAACAACTGCTATACTAATTTTTAGTATAAACATGTACATAAGTGGTTAGAGAAGGGAAAGATGAGAGATGATTGCATTGCAAAGATGAGATCTAAACTAGAACTAGAAAGATCAGTAGGATATAAATAAGTAGAGATGAGGTGGAACACATTCCTTTGGGTCTCTTCTCTGTCTCTACTTAGAAGCTGGAGAATTTGGTGCCTTCTCCTATCTTTCCCTATATAGTCTATTTAGGTGATGCTCTGACATTAGGAAGACCAGTGTTAGGAAGCTCTGTCGCTTCTACTTTGAACCAGTAAGTTGAAGTTGAATCTTTAGAGCAAACTAATCCATGGTTTAGTTGCCAGACCCCACTTTAGTAGTTATAGATCACAGAAAATCTTCTTGGGCAAATCTTGAGATTAAGAAAATATAGAGAGTATGTTCTATATTCTGTTCCTTGTTTTCATCTTTATTACCTTGTTGTTCCACCAGTCTTCCCTCTCCTCCTCTCCATTTTATATTCAATTCTCCTATAACACAGTATATGTGTTTCTAAACATCACTGAGTGGGGCACCTGGGTGCCTCAGTGGTTGAGCATCTGCCTTCTGCTCAGGTCAGGATCCTGGGATCTTGGAATTCCCACAGGGAGCCTGCTTCTTCCTCTGCCTATGTCTCTTTTTTAAAATAAATAAATAAGGAAAAAAAAAATAAATAAAATAAAATAAAATAAATAAATAAGGAAATAAATATAATAAAAATCACCAAGTTATGTAAAATGACACAATTACAACTAACTGGTTTATAGGGAAAACACAGAGGTTGGGGCACAACAGAAGCTTCATCGGTGACATGAATAGGAATATAGGAACCTAAAGAAAACAGTGGCATAATTTTACACATCTTAAATAGCTAAGAAAGAAAGAAAATAGATAAGAAATATATAAGTACTACAATAAATAGGGCACTTTATTTTTTTTCTTTTTTCTTTTTAATACTATTTTATTATTTTTATTGGAGTTCAGTTTGCCCACATATAGCATAACACCCAGTGCTCATCCCATCAAGTGCCCCCCTCAGTGCCCGTCACCCAGTCATCCCCACTCCCCACCCACCTCCCTTTCCACCACCCCTTGTTCGTTTCCCAGAGTTAGAGGAGTCTCTCATGTTCTGTCTCCCTCTCTGATATTACCCACTCATTTTTTCTCCTTTCCCCTTTATTTCCTTTCACTAATTTTTTTTATTCCCAAAATGAATGAGACCATATAATGTTTGTCCTTCTTCGATTGACTTATTTCACTCAGCATAATACCCTCCAGGTCCATCCACCTCGAAGCAAATGGTGGGTATTTGTCTTTTCTAATGGCTGAGTAATATTTCATTGTATACATAAACCACATCTTTATCCATTCATCTTTCGATGGATACCGAGGCTCCTTCCACAGTTTGGCTATTGTGGACACTGCTGCTATAAACATCGGGGTGCAGGTGTCCCGGCATTTCATTGCATCTGTATTTTTGGGGTAAATCCCCAGCAGTGCAATTGCTGGGTCATAGGGCAGATCTATTTTTAATTCTTTGAGGAACCTCCACGCAGTTTTCCAGAGTGGCTGCACCAGTTCACATTCCCACCAACAGTGCAAGAGGATTACCCTTTCTCCACATCCTCTCCAACATTTGTGGTTTCCTGCCTTGTTAATTTTCCCCATTCTCACTGGTGTGAGGTGGTATCTCATTGTGGTTTTGATTTGTATTTGCCTGATGGCCAGTGATGCGGAACATTTTCTCATGTGTTTCTTGGCCATGTCTATGTCTTCCTCTGTGAAATTTCTGTTCATGTCCTTTGCCCATTTCATGATTGGATTGTTTGTTTCTTTGCTGTTGAGTTTATTTTTTTTATAAATTCATTTTTTATTGGTGTTCAATTTGCCAACATATAGAATAACACCCAGTGCTCATCCCGTCAAGTGCCCACCTCAGTGCCCATCACCCAATCACCCCCACCCCCTGCCCACCTCCCCTTCTACCACCCCTAGTTCGTTTCCCAGAGTTAGGGAACTTTAGTTTGAAAAGGGGCTGAAGTTTGCTTACAGAAGTAAACATCAGAAGGATTGCAGCTTGGGAATCATGGTGAAGTGGTAGAAGGAAGGTTATCTGAAATTGGAAGGAAAGTTGTAACAAACACCAGATGGGGGTGAGTGTAGCTCACAACATAGTGAACTGAAGTAGGTGGTCAGAGTGTGAGTGTGTGTGTGTTTTACATATTTCTACGTGGGTTGGTTCAACAGGGTACAGTTTTCTACATTCATGTAGTGTTTCTTATAGACAGGATCTACAGAAGCAAACAAAATTCATCATATGTTCAGATTATTCTCTGGCATTGGAATAAATTTTAGTTTGCAAAATAAGCATTGAAGGGAACCAATTGTACCTTACTTTATCTTGATAATTTACTGGCACCTTACTTTCCCCCTACTTTATTGTTCTCTCCTCATCCTCATAATGTCCAAAAATATTCTTATTTTTACAAAGACTAATGAGAACATCTATCCACCAGATAATTAAACTTGCTAAATATTGAATATCCTATCTCCAGGATGCTTGTCTGGGTTATGAGAAGTAAAAAAGGTTTTGAAGCCAAGGGTTTCCAAGTATGAGGAACTGAGCACAGACATTTGAGGCAAAACCTAAGTTCTTAAAAAGTAACAATATATTATAGAACTAATAAATTAGTGCTGAAGAAATAGGACATAATTAGAGTTAGGTAAGATTTCTTAGACTTAAATTTTGATCTAGATCTTAAAGTTGTGAACATGATTTGGAAAAGTAAAAGGAACTACTAACACCTAGCAAGAATGTGGAACTCCTCCAGGTTTTTTTTCTATTTCTTTTTCTTCATTTACTCAGGCCCCATCCCACAGGTGCTCTTATGGTGGCAACAAGCTTCAGCGGCAGTCACCAGGAGCCAAAACTACAAGGAGGGCAAAAACGCACTCATTCATTCTCATTCTCATTCTCTCTCTCTCTCTCTCTCTCTCTCTCTCTCTCTCTCATAAAGTGAGAGACCCAACTTTTTTCTGGCTGGAAGATAAAAAAACAAGAGAGTACTGCAGGGACCTGGAAGGTACCAGGGAGGGAGATCACAGGCAGAGACAACCTCAAGGAAAATAACCCCTTAAAGTTGTTCATGAGCACCTGTGCTCATCCCTCAACCTGGAAGGAAAGGATCTGAGCCTATTGAGCATCACAAAGACTTTGAGAACTGAAAAAAAAGACCACCATCTAGGACTCAGATTGACTACTGGATGATGTGCACATTGGACAGATCCAAAAAACCCTGCAACGGTTTTGAAAACTAAACTGATAGCAGAGCCACAGCCCACAGAAAATGGTTTAAAACTCACAGTCTATACCTAATGAAGTCAATTGCCTGTTAAAACAGAAACATCAACATTCTCCATAGGATTTTAACAAGACCCATAGATTCATAGCATACTATTTCAAATGTCCAGGATACAGTCCAGGAGTACTTAGTATAAAACGAACCAGGAAAATCTGAGCTTGCATTGGAAAAAAAAAATCAAAAATCTTAACAGTGAGATAACACTTCGGGTAGAATCACATGACAAAGACTTTAAAGCAGCTATTATTATACCAGTGTTCCAGTGAGCAATGGTGAACACTTTTGAAATGAGTGGAAAAATACAAAGTCCCTGCAAAAAAAATAGAAGATATAAAGAAGGGGCCAAATAAATGTATTAGAACTGAAAAATATAGTACCCAAAATGAAAACCTCACTGGGTCTGCTCAGTGGGATAATGGAGATGACAGTGGAGCCTGTGAACTTAAAGATAGATCAATAGAAATTACTCAGTCTGAAGAAGAGAGAGAAAAAGATTGTGGAAGGTTGGAGAGAACAGCACGTCAGGGACTCGTGAGATAATAACAGAATCTAACTTTTATGTCTCTGGAGTCCCAAAGAAGAGAACCAGACTGAATAAAATAATTGAAGAAGTAATATGATTGTTGGGATGAGCACAGGGTGTTATATGTAAGTGATGAATCACTAAATTCCACTCCTGAAACTATTACACTGTATGTTAACTTACTGAAATTTAAATAAAAACTTGAAACAAAGAAAGACTGAAAACTTTCCATGTTTGGCAAAAGACATAAATTTAACAATTAAAAAAGCTAAGTAAACCCTAAACAGAATAAACCCAAAGAAATCTATTCTCAGAAGCACCATAATCAGACTTCTGGAAACAAAAAAAAATGAATTAAAAAAATCTTAAAAGTAGCCAGAGAAAAATGATTTATTCTAAGGGAAAATGATTCAAATGATTTATTTCTCATCAGAAACCATGGAGACCAGAGGAAGTGCAAAGTACTCAAAGAAAAGATTTAACTCAGATTTTTATATCTAGCCAAAAAAAACTTTACTCGTAAAGATAAAAGACATTTTCAGTTGAGAGAAAACTGAGAATTCATTGCCAGCAGACCTTCTCTGAAAGAATTGATAAAGGAACTTATTCAGACAAAATGGAAATGGTACTATACAGAAACTTGGAACATCAAGAGTGAAGGAAGAGCAAAAAAGATAAGTATAATAGACTATTTCTCCTCTTGAGTTTTTGAAATAAATTTGATAGGTGAAAGCAAAAATTATACCATTGTCTGATAAAGTTTTTGTTGTATGGAGGTGTAATATGTAAGACAACTGCAACATAAAAGGGAGAGGGAAAAGGCATCTATATGGATTTGTAAATTCCAGTTAATGTGATAACATTTTGATTCTAAGTGCATTGTTATCCTTAACTATAAACTCTACAGAGAGATTTCAAGACATAATTAATAATAAAAAATGTTAAAATACCCCAAAAAAGGGCAGGAAATGGGAAAGAAGAAGGAAAAACAGAAGGAACAACAGCAAACAAATAATGTAAACCCAAGTCTCAATATATCAGTAACTACATAGTCTAAATGTGTATACACTAATTAAAAGACATGATCAGAATGGATTTTGTAAATCATGCAACTATAAAGTGTTTCGAGAAACTCACTTGAGGGGCTCCCAGGGGGCTCAGTCACTTAAACATCCAACTCTTGAATTCGGCTCAGGTTGTGATTTCAGGGTCATGAGATTGAGCCCTGTGTCAGGCTGCACACTGAGTATGGAGCCTGCTTAAGAGTGTGTGTCTCCATCTTCCTCTGCTCACCCCCCCTAAATAGATAGATAGATAGATAGATAGATAGATAGATAGATAGATAGATAGATAGAAAGAAAGAAAAACAATTTTTAGAATTTTTTAAAAAGAAACTTCAAATACAGGTAGATTAAAAGTAGAAAAATGGCAAAAGTTATACCACATAAACACTAATCAAAAGAAATTTAGAGTGGCTATATTAACACCAGAAAATTAGACTTCAGAGTAAATAAAATTACAAGGGATAAAGAGAAACTTTACATAATGATAAAAGAGCTAATTCACTAGGAAGAGATAATCCAAAATGTGTATGCATCTAACAACAGTGCTTTAAAATACCTGAAGCAAAACCTGGCAGATCTGAAAGGAGACATAGGCAATCCATAATTATACTTGGCAACTTTAACACTCCTCTCTCAATAATTGATAGAAATAATGGACAGAAAATCAGCAAGAATATAGGGGAACTGACAGCCCAACTGGATCTAATTGATATTTTATAGAACAGTCCACCTAAGAGTAGCTCAGTCCACATTCTTTTCAAGTGCACAGGGAACATTCAGCAAGATAGACTACATTCTAGATCATAAAAGGAGCCCCTAATAAATTGAAAAGAATTGAAATCATACAAATTATATTCTCTGACCATAATGGAATTAAACTAGAAGTCAATAAGAGAAAGATAACAAGACAATCTTCAAGTACTTGGAAATTGAACAACAAATTTCTAAATAATCCATGGGTCAGAGAGGGTCTTAAGTAAAATTAGAAAATATTTTGAACTGAGTGAAAATGAAAATAAAACAGTGATTGAGACAATATATACTGTAATGTATACTGTCCTACAAAATAGGCCAATTACCAATATTCGAATGCTGACACCATTATTTATTCATCAGAGACACAGGCAAAATCTATAAGATATTCAAATAGCAAGTGTCAAGGAATTGTGTATTCACCTAGTTGTTAAAATAAGCTAGTTAATTTGGCAGGTAAGTATTAAATAATCATAATTAGAATCAGGTGACTTTTTAAGGAAGCAAGTAGAAAACTGAACAAAGTAAGATGATGCAGCTAAAGCGGTGCTTAGAGGGAAATTGATAGCATTTCCCTCTAAGATGTTTCTGTTAGGGGAAAAGAAAGGTCTCAAATCAATCTGCTTTCTGCCTAAAGAAAATTTTAAAAGAAGAGAAACCCAAAACTAGCAGAAGGAGGGAAATAGTGAAGATCAGACCAAAATTCAGTGAAATTGAAAACAGAAGAGTAAGGGAAAACAATGAAACCAAAATATGGCTTTTTGAAAAGACCAGTAAAATGATAAGCCTCTAGCAAGGCTGACAAAGATGAAAAGAGGGACGCCTGGATGGCCCAGTGGTTGAGCATCTGTCTTCGGTTTGGGGTGTGATCCCGGGGTCTGGGATCGAGTACCGCATCACGCTCCCTGTGAGGAGCCTGCTTCTCCCTCTGCCTCTCTCTCTCTCTCTGTGTCTCTCATGAATAAATAAATAAAATCTTTTTAAAAAGAGAGAGAAAAGAAATAATTTAGCAGTATCCAGAATGCTAGACTGCCACAGATTCTAAAAGGATAACAAGGACATACTCCCCATATTTGACAATTTAGAGGGAGTGGACCAATTCCTCAAAAATCATAAACTATACAAATCCATTGAAGATAAAATGAATGACCTCAACATCCCTGTATCTGTTAATTGAATTCATAATTAAAAAGAACAAAGTTGGAGCAATCAATACCTCATTTTAAAACATAATAATATGGCTACAGTAATCAAGGCAGTTTGGAAATGGCAATAGGATAGACACCTCAACCAAGAGAAGAGAATAGATTCGCACAAATATTACTGTTTGATTTTTGACAAAGGTATAAAGGCAATTTTAATAGAGAATGTATAGTTCTTTAAACAAGTGAAGTTGAAAAAATTAAGTCTGACCATATGCAAAAGAAATTAACTTTGAAAAAAAAAAAGAAATTAACTTTGACCTAAATCTGTTACAAAAATTAACTTCACCTGGGTGACCCAGTGATTGAATCTTGGGTCACCCAGGACCCTTGAGCCTTCGGCTCAAGTCATGATCCTGGAGTCCTGGGATCAAGTCCTGTAACAGGCTTCCTGCAGGGAGCCTACTTTTCCCTCTGCCTATGTCTCTGCCTCTTTCTCTGTGTCTCTCATGAATAAATAAAATCTTTTTTAAAAATTACCTCAAGATATATCACAGGTCTAAGTGTAAAACTATAAAACTTTAAGAAGGAGGCACCTGTGTGGCTAAGTTGATTAAGTGTCTGCCTTAGGCTCAGGTCATGATCCCGGGTTCCTGGGATTGAGCCCTATGTCAGGCTCCCTGCTCAGCTAGAGTCTGCATCTGCCTCTCCCTCTGCCTGCTGCTCCCCCTGCTTGTGCGTGTTTGCTGTCGCTCACTCTCTCTCTTCCTCTTGCTCTCTCGCTCTCTCTCTCTCTCAAATAAATAAATAAAATCTTAAAAAAAAATAAAAAATAGAACTTCAAAAAGTAATACATGAGAGAAAATATTTATGACCTAGGATTATGCAAAGAGTTCTTAGACATGAGACCAAAACCATGATCTATAAAATTCTAGAAATCCATTCGGACTTGATCAAAATAAAAACCATTGCTTTACAAAAGATAGTCTTAAGGGAAGACCGTGATAAACCACTAATTTGGAGAAAGTATTTACAAGTCACATGTCCAGCAAAGGACCTGTATCCAATATATATAACAAACCCTCCCGATTAAACAGTTAAAGCAGACAGTCCAATTTAAAAATAAAATTACTTGAACAGGTTCTTTACCAAAGAGGATATGAGGATGACAAATAAGCATGGGAAAATTTGTTCACCATTACTGGCATCAGGGAAATGCAAATTGAAACTACAAGATAGCACTCCACACCTGTCGGACTCACTAAAATATAAAAATACTGACAGGACCAAATGCTAATGAGGATGTGGCACAACAGAAACCTTCATCTCTTGATGGTGAGAATGTTAAATGGTGCCACCTCCGGAAAACAGTTCAGCTCTTTCCAATAAAGGTAAATACACACATAAACCATATGACCTAGCAGTCCTCCTGGGTATTAACCCTAGAGAAATGAAAACACACACTCATTAAAAAAAAAACAACCGTTCACAAATGTTTATAAGCAGCAGAATTCATAAAAGCCAAAAACTGGAAACAACCCAAATACACTTTAGTGGATAAATGAATAAACCATGGTACTTTCATACCATGGAGTATTACACAGCAATAGAAAGGAATAGACTACTGATATACCCAAACTGGATGGATCTCAGATGCATCGTGCTGAGTGAAAGAAGCCAGACTCATAAGACTACAAACTATATGAACCCATTTGAGGACATTCCTGAAATTACAGAACTGTAGTGAATGATTGAGAATAAATCAGTGGTCGTCATGGATTAGAGAATGGTGTGAATACAAAGGGGCAGCACAAGGAAGTTTGGGGGATGATGGAAGTGTTCTATATCCTGATTGTGATGAGTGTTAACATGTGGTAAAAGTCATAGAACTACACTCCTCTGCAAAGTCGATTTTACTAGGATAGCTTTAAAAGTAAAAATTGAAGAAAATCAAATTTCTGTAACCTGGTGATAAGAAGATATAACTCTGCCTTTAGAGATTTTTCAAATAAAAAGATTCCTTTTCTACAAAAAAAAGTTACATGGATTAAATGTCCATCATTGAGGTCACCATAAAGTAAATCCCAAAGCTGCCAGGCTGAAAACCAGACACATCTAAACAGAAATGTTTTTGGGAGCCCCTGCTAAGCTGTTTGGAAATCTAAACCATGGAGGAAGTATCCGACTATAACAAAAGAAGTCTCTTTGGAGGAACAAAACATGAGCATTCTTACTGCTAAAGTAAAAACCAAAGAAAGGTCCTTCCTAACCTTAGCTTAAGAAATGGATGGAATAACCAGAATGGCTAAAATTAACAAGACAGGAAACAACAAATGTTGGCGAGGATGTGAACCCCCTTGCACTATTGGTGGGAGTGCAAGCTGGTGGAGCCACTCTGGAAAGCAGTGTGGAGGTTCCTCAAGAAGTTAAAAACAGAGCTACCCTACGACCTAGCAATTGCACTACTGGGTATTTACCCAAAGATACAGTTGTAGTGAAACAACAGGACACCTGCACCCAAGTGTTCATAGCAGCAATGTCCACAATAGCCAAACTGTGGAAGGAGCCACAATGTCCTTCAACAGATGAGTGGATAAAGAAGATGTGATATATATATATATATATATCACATACACAATGGAATATTACTCAGCCATCAGAAAGGATGGATACCTACCATTTACATCGACACGGATGGAACTAAAGGGTATTACGCTGAGTGAAATAAGTTAATCGGAGAAAGATAATTATATGGTTTCATTCATATGTGGAATGTAAGAGCTAGTGAAGGACCATAAGGGAAGGGGGAAACTGAGTGGGGAAAGATTAGAGAGGAAGACAAACCATGAGAGACTCCGGACACTGGGAAACAAGCAAAGGGTTGCAGAAGGGGAGGAGGATGGGGGATGGGGTAACCGGGTGATGAGGATTAAGGAGGGCACGTGATGCGATGAGCCTGGGTATTATATGTTGGCAAATTGAATTTAAATAAAATAAAATTAGGAAAAAAAGAAGAAATGAGTGGATTAGATTTGGGCACCAGAGTGTCAGACCACTCCTGTAAGTTCTAACCTTTTAAGAATGTAAAGCCTTAAAAACATGACAGTGTTTTGAATAAGAGAATCTGGATATTGGAGCAATGTGGGATTTTTTTGTTTTTTTGTTTTGTTTTGCTTTTGACGAGGGTAGGTAGAGTTCAAGAAGCTCTGTGTTCTTTTATGCAAGATAAACATCTGTTTGCTTATAGTTCCCATTCTTCTCTCTTGTTTATTGAAGGGGGGAGCGGGCATAGCATCATAGAGAATAAGAAAATTTCAATCCTGATTTGTTTTCTCTTTATCTCACCATAGCCAGCATTCTGGAATCTGTTTCAAACATATCCCTTCCTCTTGGTTAAAGGTGATGATTTAAAAACAAACAGGCCACACGAAGAGAACACAGTGTCTCAATTTTTGTAATAATAATTGGAAATGTAAATTAGTTTCAATCATGTCCCTTTTGTTCTTCTGGTTTAAAATTGCCGATTAAGGTTATTTTACATTCACAACTGTTAAACAGTGTGTCTGAGCAAGGTGAAGTGAATTAAGGTGGAGTTGTATTGGCGGGTGAGACCTCCTATAGGCCTGTGTATGACTGCAGGTTCAGGTTGCCTCCAACAGCGTCTGCCCACTTGTGCTAGCTCTAAAGGGGAACGATATTCCAATAAAGATGTTTTCTTTCATTTTATTTTATTTTATGTTATAATGGTTGTGATTGTATACCATTTCATATTACGCTTAACAAATTCACATCCTCATCTTCAGCTGGTAATGTACCAGTTTGCTCTTTTTGTTTCTCTCTCGTTGAAGAGCATAGAGTTCTAGCTCCTACTCTGTGGATATACCTCATAGATCTATTAGCATTAAAAAATGTTTGAAAACTCATTCTATGGGTGGGACCACTGACCTTATCCAAAGATAACCCTGGAGTATTGCCACTTTTATCTACTTTATTTTTGAGGTTGCTCTATTAAAGTTTACCTGTAAAAATAGGTTCCATTACTAAGACACTGTTTGAAAACCACTCACCTGGACAGATAAAATTCACAGATAATGAAAACTTGAATTTGTCACCAATCATGTCCACTTCCTATCCCTCTAAACTTTCAGGATGTTCCTAAGAGTAACATTTGACTGATTTCATGCCTGTTTACTCAATATTGGCACAGTGGTTTTTTTTTTTTTTTAAATTCAAGAGATCCACTAAATGATCTCTTTTTTAAATACCTAATGTACTTATGGTACATTCCAGTACCATATTACAGAAAGGTGTATTACTTTTTCTCACTTTGCTGGTTGAAAAACTGCTGAGAGGTGAAGTGGTCTAAGGCAGAAAAGGGGAAGAACAAGGATGTGGATTATCTGCATCCAAATAATTGAGCACCACAGTGTGTATATTCAAGGTGGCGGTGACTCAAGTGAGATAGGTGGGTGGTAACAAATGATTTGAGAGAAACAGACCTGCTGGAGCTCAAATAGAGGCACTTCTGTTATAGTCATTGAGAATTACAGAACAATTAGAGCCGAGAGGAATGCAGGAAAAAAAATACACTTTTTCATGTCCCTGCAACCTGCCAAAGAATCAGATAAGATACAGGCATGATGTAGGCTTAGGAACTAAGGAATGGTTCATTGTTGATCCTTGAATTTGCTCAAACCCCAGATAGAGTGTGATAGAGCATGAAAGATGAGACAAAAAAACAAACTGTGGAATAAGGTCTACATCTGTTGAAGCTGGAATGAAGCCTACCTCAGGAACCTGAGGACATTTTTTTAAGTGAAGGGAAAGCATTAGTAGGATATATTTTATCAAAGGGCTCCCCATGCTTTGTGACCTAGATGTATAGAGCCTGGGCAGATTTTTTGTTTCTGTTTTTCTGATTTTTTTCAGGTATAATTTCTTAAGTCTCAAAGCGTTTTTAAAAAAGGAGATTGCTATTCCCTTCCTTTTAGGTGAAAGCAGTTGAGAGAAAACACATTTATAGCTGTGCGTTTTATTCCAGGGAAAGTCCATTAGCCAGTTTGTGTTTTGTTCAACACTTCTCTGTAGAATGGTGTGGTTTCCCACTGAACGTAGAAGGTAGCCTAGGTAAGCTTTCCATAAGAAAGACCAGGTCTTGAATACAGGCAAGCTTTCTTTCTAATTAAACAAGTATCTAATACTGTAATTTATAATACACTCTAAAAAGAAAGGACAGCACAGTCCGACCAGTTTACGTTGGCTCTGTTTTTGCAATGCTAGTATCATTCTGGCAAATTGGAATAATGTAGACAAGGAATGAGTGAATGATACATTATATATGTTAATACCCTCCCTTTTGTTACTGTTTTATCATTGTTTACCACAATAAATTGGCTAACATTTGAATAGTATATATACAGTGAGTTCTTACTGAATGTTTCATTATACAAAACTTTATGCAGGAAAATCATAAGACATCTGCCATGAGTCTTTGTGTAATGGGTCTCAGTAACTAAATTATGTTAATAGCTACCTGAAATTTCCTGTAGAAAGTTCAAACCATTGGATCCACTAAATGATGTCTCAATAAGTAAATTACTTCTTATCATGTATTATGATGGTGGCTGATTAGGGAAGGGAGTCTATGGCCTTAGCACCTAGCGACTGTGTTGGGTAAGATACATGGATCTGTTTCATTGACTGAGCTGGCTAGAACAAGATAATGGCTAAAGGCAGGCTGACCATTAGAACTGAAAACTAACAAAAACCCATTCTTAACTAATGAAATAGGACAAGGAAGGCATAAATGTTAAATCTGCTTATGTCTACTGTATCTCTCTTCTGTCATGCCATCAATTATAAAACATGCTGATTTAGTAGTAGCATTTCAGGGGAAAAGAAACTTGTTAGCAAGGATAGCAGCCATAAGATAAATCTTTGTTTCAGAAACAGTAAGATGCAATGATAGGTGTCTTAGAATCAAGGCAAGGATATTACAGAGTATTACATTTCAATAATAGCTAAATCAAACTGAATGCTTATCACCAACAAGCAGTACACTTTTCCCAAACACTTCATATGTGTTACCTGTTTAATCCTCATAGCACTCTCATGCATGTTTTACAGATGGGGAGACTGAGGCTTGGAAAGGTTAATTGACTCATCCAGGGACTCCATCTACAGTAAATGTCAGAGCCAGGATTTGAGGCAGTCTTTCCAACTCTAGGAGCCACACAGTTAACCACAGTTTTCTATTTACCCTCTGTTGTTAACGTAAGACCTTATACCAAAGAGAAAGATGGAGAACAGTTAGCAAAAGCTTCTCTAAATCTACCCCTTCACTTTTTTTTTATTTTTATTTATGATAGTCACAGAGAGAGAGGAGAGAGAGGCAGAGACATAGGCAGAGGGAGAAGCAGGCTCCATGCACCGGGAGCCCGATGTGGGACTCGATCCCGGGTCTCCAGGATCGCGCCCTGGGCCAAAGGCAGGCGCCAAACCACTGCGCCACCCAGGGATCCCCTACCCCTTCACTTTTTAAAGCAGTAACTGACTTCCTCCAGCAAAAAGCAAACAAACAACACTTCTTGAATATTCCTCAAGCATCGGTTTTTGTGTTTCTTGTTGTGTCTGTGAGTCATATTCTATGAAGCTATTAGTCACTTTAAAAAACAATTTTGATAGCTACAGTTTCTGTCTTCTAGTAGGTTATAAGACATATAACCTCATTACAGACTGACATACAGACACTAGAACAAAAAAGACTGTAGAGGTACATTAAGAGTTTGTTATAGCCAAATTTAACCCAAAAAAGATTTAAAGCAGACTTATACTGTGTACTGTTTCAGACACAATTTTCTCTATTTAAACTCTTAATCTGCGTTATAATTCTCTGAGACACTATTGTCATCCCTGTTTTACAGATGAGGAAACAGGTCAGATACCTTGCCCAAGATCACATGTCTGCTAAAGGGTCCAACCAGGATTTGAATCTAGTCTGGTTCCAGAGTCTATGTTCTTAACAACCACACTACTTACTTCATTTCCTATTTTTACATTTAGTATTTTAAAATACCTTGGCTTTACTTTAGCATCTTTATTCTAAAACATTTATGCTGCTGGCCTCCTCATCCTGTGCCAGAACCTTGGGAGTCCTCAAGTATTGATGATATAATCCCATCTTCAAAGGGATTACAGTACTTTAAGGAGAACTGACATTTTAGCTATGAAGAAATTAAAGTAAGGAAAATTTGGTTCTATTTCAACTTGTTATTTGTTGGTGAGATGGTGATTAAGTTGTCTTTATTTTTTTACAGTCATTGGTACTGACGTCTTACCACCTCATCTTTTTTTTTAATCACTTGCTTACGTCATCAATGACTTATTTAGAACTACAAGAGTATATTGGTTAGACTTGGCTCTTGAATGAAGTACCCCAAAATTTTTAAAAAGTCAAATTCTTGCAAGTGCCTATTTGGTTTATTTCAGGGAACTTCCCAAAGGCAAATGTTTATAGCTACCAGTTACTTAGGACTCATTGTATGCCAGGTACTATACTCTGTTTCACACATACTATCTCAGTAAAGCCTCATAATAGCACCTTAAGGTGGTTTTTCCTCCCAGTTTACAAATGAGAGGAGAGACTACATGGCCTCTGTGCACCTCAGTTTTTTCATTTGTAAAACAGAGAAAAAGAAAGCTTATTTTTTTAAGATTTTATTTATTTATTTGAGAGAGCATAAGCGGGGGGAAGGGGAAAAGGAGAGGGAGAAGCAGACTCCCTGCTGAGCAGGAAGCCTAATGCAGCACTGGATCCCAGGACCCTGAGATCATGACCTGAGCCAAACGCAGATGCTTAGCCAACTGAGCCACCCAGGCACCCAAGAAAGCTTTTTTATATTCTAATGAGAATTGCTAAATCCAGATGAAAATTATCTTAAGTGAACATACAGAGGTCTGTGTGAAACATAAACTTTAAACTTTTAAGAACTCAACTTTTGAAGGGCACCTGGGTGGCTCAGTCGGTTTAGTGCCCAACTCTTGATTTCAGCTAGGTCATGATCCTCAGGGTCTTGAGATTGAGCCCTGCATTGGGCTCCATGCTGAGCAGGGAGTCTGTTTGAGGTTCTTTCCCTCTACCTCTGTCCTTCCCCCTGCTCAAGCACTTGCCTGTGTGCATGCTCTCTCTCTTTCTCTTTCTAAATGAATAGATATATGTGTAAATGAATCTTTAAAAAACTCACATTTGATATCTTTCTGATCAAAGGCACAATTTCTAAAAGGCAAAACTCATAATGAAAGTGAACAAAAATCATAAAATTAAATCTACACAGTTAAACATTGGGTCCTCAGTGCAACAATGGTGTGCATTGAAAAGCATTTTATTTTGCTTGGTCACTTTATGCTTGCAGCCTTTACCTCCAGCCCCCAGCTCAGTGCCCTTTGCATTGGCCCTGTGCTTCAATCACTTTGACTTGTGGTGGGCTGTGCCTGAAACATGGCATTGTGATAGCCTAACTGCATAGCCTACCAGGTGACTGCTGCTCTGGTACACTAAGCAAGTATTTCAGGTTGAAAACTAGCCACAAAGGAACTGATTAACACAGAGAATGGCATGGTTGCAAGAGTATGAATGAAAAGTGGCACATTAAAAAGATCAAGGGGCTTGGACACTGAAAACCTGGAATCAAGTCCTGGCTCTGCCACTTACTAACTGCATGACCTCTTTGAGTCTCAGCCTTCTTATCTATAAAATGAAGATAATCAGAAAAGCTAGTTCATTTATTGAAGATAAAATGGGAGAGAGCATAATGCAAGGGAGACTGATCTGAAGACTAGAAAATGTCAAATGGATATTAATATGCAATGCTAAACTTCATTAAGCATCTACTTCAGTATAGTATAGTTTAACACAGTCATAGCATTCAAGAAATCTCTGTCAGTTTTAAATAGCATGTCTGACTATATGGACTTAACATTTTTATCTCAAGTAATCCTCTACCAGCATTTCATGTCAAGATGTGAGACACTGCTTGGCAATAAAAAACTGTAGCCTTCTTGACCCTACCTATGAACCATCATTCTACTTTGGACTCTACCCATTTTTCTAAGAGATTATCAAACTAACCATAACTTCCCCAATCACTGACCAGATCTGGGATTGTGAACAGATGACTCCACCTTGATGAGCTCTGTAAAATAAGGCAAATAATTCTAGTTTCTTCCTACCTCACAAAGCTTGTTGTAAGGATCAAATACTTTGAAGAGCAGTGTTCTATACAAGTACAAGGGGCATGCAAAGTAAATTGAATATAATCATCAAAGGCCTCTCAGTGTAGCATCAGAACTAAAACACAAATAATGCTCTTAGAAAATGTAAGGTTAGAATGCCATTAAAAAGTTAAAGAGAGTGGTTGACATGAGAAGGGGGTAGATAAATGGAAATATCCACATTTGACTACAATACAGTATTGAGGGAAGCTACCACAGTACCAGATAATAACCTCCTGCAGTCTTACACTGTTTCTCTCCTTCTCTTATGTAGTCTTAGCAGTTAAAACAGCACCTGGCACGTAATAGATACTCAGTTTGTTGTATGAATGAACATTAGTCTTTCTGATCAGTTCAGGTGACTACTGGTGTGAGGGTAGGCTGACTGGCTAATAATATCCTCTGGCCTGAGTTGGTAATGACTCTCTTGTCCTAGTTTTCCATCTGAGGCAGGACTTGTTCTAAGATGTTACCTAACCCAGAGTTGACCTTAACATCCATGTCAAATTACAAGGCCGAATTTTTGTCCTAAATATTAAGTCTATTTATTTACAGTAGCTATGTACATTTATTTTAGTAAGTGTCGATATTACTCATCATAGATCCTTAGGAACCAATTATTAAGATACTAGAAAGCTGGGGCTCTGGGTGGCTTGGTCCATTAAGCATCTGCCTTTGGCTCAGATCATGATCCCAGTATCCTGGGATCAGACCCCATGTCGGGCTCCCTAATCAGTGGGAGGTATGCTTCTCCCTCCCTCTGCTGCTCTCTTGTGTTCTCTCTTTCTTCCAAATAAATACATTTTTTAAAAAAAGATACTAGAAGTCTAACAAAGCATTATAGATGTCCGTTTTGTTATTTTTGTGTGTGTGAGGTGAGAAATGGTACAAAATTTTCATTTTAACAAGGTAGGTAAATTTGGGTGGATATTCCAGGGAAAAGGACTGGTGGCTGCTTTCGTAAAAAAGGAAACAAGTGGTAGCTTTTTTTTTTTTTTTCAGTCTAGTTTAGATCAGGAAAGAAACCCTGGAAATTACCTAATTCAGGAAGCCATTTTTTCCATGTAAGGTTTCACGCAGAGCCCCCATCTATAAAACAGATAATTGTTTTTATCAATATAGATGTCTGTTTTAACTTTATAACTTTCATTTTGTTGTTTCTCAGTGAGAGCACCCGTTAATACGGCGGGGTCTCAGGTGTCTTAAAATTTTGTATGTAGTACATGTGAATATGCCTATTTTAAATTTTTACAATGAATATATATACTGTAATCAATGAGATGAAACATTTAGAGAAGCCTGGAAGGTGTACAAAGGGAACATATTTGAAAAATAATGATTCAGTCATTTATTGATAAGCAGGTTGGAACTATAATCTGTAGAATTTCATTCGGTTTCCACATTTTGCTTCTTGATATGATATTAATGACATTAATTAACACAGTCAACTACTTCAATCCTTCCAGATTTCAAGGGTTTCTCCTACCTGTACATAAATAAATATTTCCAGGCCATCTTAAGGTTCCAGTGGAATCCAAGGTATCTTACAAACCTTCATTTTTATATTATTGTTTCTTCTGATTTGAAATTTTAATTTAAATTTTCCATTATGATATTTATATGTGGTTTTATGAAGGATGGGACAAACGCAAATCTTTTGAGTTTTTTGGGGAGGCATGAGATTAACCTAGAAATATGACATTTAACAAATGGGGCTCTGGGTGGCTCGGAAAACTTTTCGAGGGAGGACAGTAAACTCAAGATAGAGTCCCATTATTGTCCTCAGTCCCAGGAAGGACCTCATGACCAATATTTGGGTATTTCAACATCTGCAGTGTTAAAGCCAGCCCTGTCTCCTAAGATGGAAATTGCCATGTGCAGAATGACTTGATAGAAAATGGTGTACATTCTATATAATCTTCTAACTGCAGAATGCGACCAGTGGCACTTACCCTAAAAAAAATAAATTACCCGAAATTTGCAGCACATTCATATTCAATTTCATCACAGCAGATGCTCATTAGTATGTTGTTATTAATTGGTATTCACTTTAGGTTTTGTTTAAAATGAAGATAATAATTAGGTTTTAATTACTGCATCATTCTTGGGGGGGGTTGTCTGTGGGGAGAGGGATAGAGTGAAATGCTTCTTAAAGCACTGAGATATTTCCTGATGCTTATTCAGCAACGTGTGTTGCCAAAGACTTTAAAAAAATAACTTCATCTTTACCAAAAAATGGGACTAGGATTCTGAAATGAATAAACTGCTGTGTGTGTTTTTTTAAGCCCATCGTTATCAAGAACTTGCTGTAAATTGCTTGATGGACACACTGAATCAGATGATAATGTGCACTACCATTCTTTCTAATCAAATTACCAAAAAGACTTCTTGGAAAAGTAACCCTCATAAGCGGCTGATTAATGAAGTGGTGGCAATGTTTTGTATTAGAACTAATTGAAGTAATTCAAATAAGTTATTTCTGTAGCCTATGGAAATAATTTCCTTTGCAAAGAAGTACAGTGGAGTTGGCAAGCCAGTATTTTTTTCACCCTCTGTTTTTCCATATTTGCAAAATAGCTAAGTTAATACAGATATTGCAAATAAAATGGGGAGAAAACTAATTTGAGTGGCAGGAAAAACAAGAATGCTTGGCTTAATTCTTTCATAATCAAGACTAATAATTTATATAAGGCTTAAAGGTGTATGGAAATTGAGGGGTACTAGAATTCTAAAAGCATCTCTACTAAAACACTAGAAATAGCAGTTTTTAATGCATTCTTGAAAAGGAGGCATTCATATTCTAGAGTTTAAACATATTCCTTAGTTAAATTTTTCTGGAGCACCTATCATGGATATGGCATTGGGTTTTCCAAATATATACAAATTCAGACCCTCTGGAAGCTTACCAGCTAGTTTGGGGAAAGTACAGGACCTATCCTGTGCTGGGTACTTTCCATATGGTATCACATTATCTTTACAACTTTCCTAAAGGGCTTATTAGCCTCATTTTACTAATGAAAAACTTGGGGATCCCTGGGTTCAGCAGTTTAGCGCCTGCCTTCAGCCCAGGGCATGATCCTGGAGACCCGGGATCGAGTCCCACGTCGGGCTTCCTGCGTGGAGCCTGCTTCTCCCTCTGCCTGGGTCTCTGCCCCCCCCCCCCCTCTCTCTCTCTCTCTCTCTTTCTCTCTCATGAATAGATAAATAAAATCTTAAAAAAAAAAACTAATGAAAAACTTGAGGTGTGAATAGGTTAAACAGTGTATCCAAAGTCACTGTAGCCTTTAAGTGATAGAACAGACTTTAAACCAATTCAGTCTGACCCCAAAGCCAGTCTGCCATGGGGAGATACACACCGGCTACATTAGAAATAATTTCAAGGGACTAGTGTTGTATCATTAAGCAAGGTGTTGAGGCTCAATGAGAGATGGGAGATACGCTCTATGAATCCCTTTCTTCCACAAACATTCATTGAGGCCCATCTATATTCCCGGCTCCGGCCTTGGCACCAGCAGTGCAGAGGGGAATACATAGAGTCCCAGCCCTATGGAGCTCACATCCTAGGAGGTACGGGATGATCAAAAACAGTGAGAACTGGGGCACTTGCATGGCTCAGTAGTTTCGTGTCTGCCTTTGGCTCAGGGCCTATGATCGAGTCCCGCCTCTGGCTCCCTGCGGGGAGCCTCTGTCTCTGTGTCTGCCTCTCTCTCTGTGTCTCTCATGAGTAAATAAATAAAATCTTATAATAAAAAAACTGAGGACTACCTGGAGTGTGATCTCCAGGCCAGAGGGATGTGCTAAACTATTGGGACCTAGAGGAGAGGCAACTGGGTTTGTCGGGTAGAAAGTGAGCAAACCAAATGCTAGAGGTTTGACAGGCTCCCCAGGAACTGTGGTGACTGTAAGGTCTGATGAGGTAGATAGAAATCAATTTAGGCAGGGCTGGGAGGATAGGCCTGCCAGGAGGGGCAGAATTGCCTGCACCAGTGTGCAGAGGAGGGAAGGACCACAGGGCCTATGTGCCTGGAGCAGGCAATGGTAAGGAGTGAGGCAGGTGTGGGGACTGGTTGGCATTAGAAGGGCATGCAGAGACCTCTTGAGTAGGTCTGATGGTTTGAGCTCTTTCTGGTAGATGGTGGGGTTACTAGTGGGAGTGTGTGTGTGTGTGTGTGTGTGTGTGTGTGTGTGTGTGTGACAGAGAGCGAGCGAGCATGCAAGTGTTCGACTGGAGTTGGGGTGGGGGAGCAGAGAGAAATGGAGAAAATCTCAGGCAAGTTCCACACCCAGCCTGGAGCTCAACACAAGACTCGACCTCACAACCCTGAGATCATGACCTAAGGCAAAACCAAGAGTCTACACTTACCT
>NC_054848.1:20476211-20541211 GCF_018345385.1 Vulpes lagopus
ATGTTAAACAGTTTTCAGAAATAGTTTAGCTTCCTGCTACCATGGACAGGTCCCAGTTAGCACAGTACCACTTTTCCCAATTAACAGTGCAAATTGTCAAGGGTGCATAGGAATTTGCAATTTGACAAAAATCAGTTTTTTGACAGCAGGGGTAATCAGTCTGCAGCTTCGCAAGTAGTAATCTGTGATCGAAGTGGCAGGATTTATTATGAATTATGAAAGGTATGTATGCTATATGAGGGGGACAAATCATTAGTATGATTCTCTCCTTATTCACCCCCCCTTCTTAAAAAAAAGTTGCTTGATACAGAAATTGAGATTAGGGAATATATACTCTGTTGAGAGTGATCTCCATTGCTCCTCTCACCAATAGTAGTATTCATTTATTTTCTGTTCTATTGCAGTATTCTGACAAGTCCCTGTACACCCAGCTGTGCTTTTACCGGTACATTTTTGATGTGGACTGTGCACTGGAGAAACTTAGTACTGATCAGGAGAAAGGTATGTTAAAATACTGTAATTACGTTTGAGTTTAAAGTGGAAATTTGCATCATAAAAGCCAGACCTACTGTCAGGCTGTTCACGCAGCATCATACCTCTGTCTCGGAAGCAGGCCGTGGGGGCCCTTGTGAGCACAGGCTTCCCTTGCATGAGGGGCGGTGGTATAGGAATCCCCGGCTTTCGTCCCCACAGCCTGTCTCACATTGTTCTCTATTAAAGCAGGGCTTTGGGGGAGGAACAGTACAAAAAGGACTCTTTAAATGCTATATTTTGAAAATGCTATTTTCTATAGAGTTTAGTAATTGTAATAAAGTAAGCATAGGCAACGTGATCATTGGACCTACAAAAACCAGACATTACCACAAAAAAATAGACCTGGAGTGTGTCTCTGCTGTTCACTAAAAGCCTAGGTTCATTTTGAAAGAGAAGCATGGGGTGGAGTTCTTTTATTGACTCCATCATAAGAGAGCATATCTGCACCTTCACCTAGATGATTGGGTGCTGCCTATAACCTTCACACAAGACTTGAAGGCACTGTGGAGTTTAATGGGTCTGAGAAAAGCTTTGTTACATAACAGAGTATTTGAAAATGTCATGACAAGTGCATGTTTTTTTTTCGTACCTGAAAATCACACTGACAACTTTTCTATGACCTATAAAAACTAAAAAAGGCAAATTTACACATTTTTCTTATTAGTTACCTGCAGAGTATTTGTGTTATTTGTCAGTGAATATCGATCCAGCATTTTGTTGGTCACTATTAAAACTGGAGGTAACCTTAAGGACATAAAGAAACCTACAAATACTGCTGGATTTCCTCCCGTAGGAATCTCCAAGCTGCCCTTGATTTGGTCTTAACTGTTTTCAGTTCTAGTCATAAGTGACCCGTTTTTTCCATCTACAAGATAGGCTAAAATTATTTTTTAAAGGTCTTGACTTAACTGATTTTGCTGTCCTTGGATATAAAACAGTTTACTGACTGATGGAGGAGTTAGTTCAAATATTAGTTTCTTATTTTTAGATGTTCACCAAAAGCTTGGGCTATCTCCACAGCACATTCTCACTGAATTAGTAAAATTTATGTGATGTGAAGAAAAATTTTTTTATTTCACTAATAACTGAGTTTTTAAACTTCTATTCATGGCTCATGTCTGGCCCATGTTAATTTGTAGTATCATTAATAGCTTTTTTCTCTTTTGCCCCTAAGGACCTTTCCTTAAAGACATTATGAGTTGAGAGAATTATGTACAGATTCTCCAATGAGTACATTTGTTTCTACTTGGTTTATTACCTCTTCCTGGGTATCAGTATATATTAGAAGTTGCTCCCCCTTTACTTCTTTCTGAATCTAACTATTTCAGATTGTTCCCTAGATATCTTAGACTCCAAAGGGATGGACTTCTCTTCCAGGCATTTCCAGAATTTGTACCTGAGGTGGCTGAATCAGTCTTCCATGAGTAGCAATTTTCAGAAAGTCCGTTGACTCTTGGAGACATATAGAAATGATCTGGAAAGTCACCAGAGACTTAGTCCGGCTATTTTGGGGAGTGTATGTTGCTTTCCCACAAAATAAGAGGGAATAGAATAGCTACTCAGAAGCTTCTCGCTCGGCAAAAGGGGAGAAGTGTTGGCAGTATCTATACCCTCACAATTTACTGTAGTTCTATTTCACAAGTTTAAAAGTTGGGATGCTTTTTTTGTTGTTTGCTTCTAATAAGTACACTATCCAAGAGCTCAGGGTCATAATGGTACTTCGTGTGAGTTATTGACAGGTTCTTTTACATGTCAGAAGGCTAAAGAAAATAAGAGAAAGATTTTTTTTGTATATGTTTTTATTGGAGTTCGATTTGCCAACATATAGCATAACACCCAGTGCTCATCCCGTCAAGTGCCCTCCTCAGTGCCCGTCACCCAGTCACCCCATCCCCCTGCCCACCTCCCCTTCCACTGCCCCTTGTTCATTTCCCAGAGTTAGGAGTCTCTCATGTTCTGTCACCCTCACTGATATTTCCCACTCGTTTTCCTAAGAGAAAGATATTAAATGTATGTGTCACCAAAGAAACTTCATGAAATGTTCCAAGAACCTTTTATTTTATTTATGAAACTATTTTTCCTTTGAGCTTCCTTCTTTGTATTATTCATAAGTAGCACTTTAGGAATGAGTGGATTAGTTGAAATTTACCTGCTCAGGGCATTTTCAGGACACCCAGTAATGTTAAGAGGTATTAGGGTATTTGTTAGTAGGGAGATTTAAACTGAAACACTAGGTTATGCTTATCTGTATTCCAAGAGCAGAGGTTTTCCTGACAAGTGACATTTGATAAGCTCTCCTTTAAGTGTCAGCTGGGGTGGGGCACCTGGGTGGCTTGGTCAGTTAAGTCCAGCTCTTGATTTCTGCTCAGGTCATGATCTTAGGGTGGTGAGATTGAGCCCTGCTTCAGGCTTGGTGCTCAGTGGGAAGTCTGCTTGAGATTCTCTGTCCCGTTCCCTCTGCCTCTCACCCCCTCTCAAAAATATTGAATTGAAAATCTATGGGATCCAGAGGGCAAATATATTTATTCAGTTTGGACTAAGGCCAGAACACCAGTAAATGTTACATCAGAAGTCCTGTGAAAAGTGACAGTCATTACACACAGTTACATTATTGAGAATGGAGTTTAAGTATTGCTCTCAACAAGTGCCCTGGACCTGGCCTGTGAAGTATTTCCTATAGACTCTTCTTTACTCTCAGTACTTAGCAACATTTCCTTGACTAAGATTGTTTTACCATTTCCCTTTGTAAAGTCCATAATTTAAGAGCTGTAACTGGATGATGGTTTTAATTCTTATTTGAATCTTGGCCATTTGACTTGGAAAAATCACAATTATTTGAAAGAAGTTTATTTTTATGGTAAAAAGTAGTTCTTGTCAAAGCTTTTTCCTGTGCTTTGCTTTCAATCGAAGATTTACAGACCATTAGTCCATAATGTGAATTAACCCCATTTGGCATTTTGCCTTATCTTTAAAATGCTAAAGGACTGTTACTCACTTTGGTGAAGTGTTTACTGCATAGTCACTGTAACTACATAACATTTTTAAAATCTTATTTCTGTGGGACTTTGGCTTTATTATTGTAACTACTCCAGAATGTTACACAGATGGCATAATAGATCCAAAGGCAGTTTTAGAGAAACATAGTGGCAATGTATGAAGTAAAAATCCATTTCCACAATGGCATCACATAATGGTCCCATTTGACTGCCTCATCCCATGGGGCTTTGTCCTGAGTAGGGATAAGTGAACAGTTTGGGGGAGACATGAATCTATTCAAATGTTGTCCTACTTGTCTAACTTAAGACTGCTTAAAAATGCAGGAGCAAAAAGAATCTCTTAGTTTTCTCACCTGAACTTTATTTTGTGTATTCAACAATGCTAAAAACAGTATATGCGTATTTTCACTTATGTGTTGAATACTATCCCAGATGGTAGAGGAACTAAGGTGGCCAGTGTTCCCTGCTCTAGAGGAGCTTACAGTTTATCAGAGACAGATTCAGCAGCAGTGTGATAAACCACCAATCTAGTCAGACTGTTAGGGAAGCAAAGAAAGGGAGCCTCTAACCACCTTTGTTTTTAGCAAACTATTCTTTAGAGTACTTTTAGGTTCACAGCAAAATTGAATGCAAGGTACAGAGATTTCCTGTGCGCCTCCTGCTTCCACACAGGCACAGCTTCCCTCATTGTCAACATACCCCACCAGAGTGGCACATTTGTTAACAGTTGATGGAGCTACGCTGACACAGCATCATCATCTACAGTCCACAGTTTACCCTAGGGTTCACTCTTGGTGTTGGATGTGTATTGGACAAACCCACAATGACATGTATCCACCATTATTGTATCACAGTTTACTTTCACTGCCCCACATTCCTCTGTGCTCACCCTACTTAGCCCTCCTTCTCCACTAACCCTTGGCAAGCACTGATCTTTTTACTGTCTTTATTGTTTTCCCTTTTCTGGAATGTCACATAGCATATAGCCTTTTCAGGTTGGTGTCTTTCACTTGGTAAGATGCATTTTTAAGTTTCTTCTGTGTCTTTTCATGACTTGAATTTCATGTGACTTTCATGACTTGTCTTTTTGGTGCTAAATAATGTTCCATTATTTGGATGTACCACATTTTTAAAAATTTATTTTTTTTAAGATTTAGTTATTTATTTGAGAAAGAGGGAGAGAATGTGAGTGTGGGGAGGGGTAGAAGGAGACCATCTTTAAGCAGACACTCCACTGAGTATGGAGCCTGATTCGGGGCTTGATCCCACAACCCCAAGGCCATGATCTGAGCCAACATCAAGAGTTGAATGCTGGGAATCCCTGGGTGGCTCAGCGGTTTGGCGCCTGCCTTCGGCCCAGGGTGTGATCCTGGAGTCCTAGGATCGAGTCCCACGTCGGGCTCCCTGCATGGAGCCTGCTTCTCCCCCTGCCTGTGTCTCTGCCTCTCTCTGTGTGTCTTTCATGAATAAATAAATAAAATCTTAAAAAAAAAAAGAGTTGGATGCCCAACCAACTGCAGGCGCCCCTGGATGTACCACATTTTATATTTCAATTCGCCTACTGAAGGATACCTTGGTTTCCAAGTTTTGGCAGTTCTGAGTAAAGCTGCTATAAGCATTTATATGCAGGCAGATTTTTAGGTGAACATAAGTTTTCAACCACTTTAGGTAAGTAGTAAATATCGGATTGTGATTAATGGCTCATGTGATAAGAGTATGTGTACTTTTGTAAGAGACTGACAAACTGACTTCCAGAATGGCTTTATCATTTTGCATTCCCACTGAGTAAATGAGAGTTCCTGTTGTTCCACATCATCACCAGCATTTAGTGTTGTTTGTGTTCCGAATTTTGGCTAACCTCATAGTAGATATGTAATGTTATATCATTGTGGAGTTGTTTTGTTCTTGGTTTTTTTGAAAGGGGGTGGAGGGAATCTTTTTTTTTTTTAAGAGAGGGGGCAGAGGGGGAAAGAGAATCTCAAGCAGGCACCATGCCCATTGAGGAGCCTGACATGGGGTCTCCCAACCTGAGATCTCACAACCCTGAGATCATGACCTGAGCCGAAATCTAGAGTTGGACACTTAACTGACTGAGCCACCCAGGTGCCCTGGTACCTCATTTTAAGTTGCATTTCCCTGATGGCGTGTGATGTGGAACATCTTTTCATATGCTTATTTGCCATTTGTATATCTTCTTTGGTGAGGTATCTTTGGCTCATTTTTTTGGTTCATTTTTTAATTGTTTTTCTTTATTGTTGTGTTTTAAGATTTCTTTGTATATTTCAGTGAGCCTCGGTGCACACCATGCTAGGCATGGAGCCTGCTTAAGATTCTCTCCCTCTGCCCCTCCCCCCCTTTTTAAAAAAAGAGGGTTCTTTGTATATTTCGGATAATGGTCCTTTATCAGATAGATCTTTTGCAAATATTTGCCCTTCTGTGGCTTTCCTTTTTATTCTCTTGAGCATAAATTGCCTTTTCACTTTAGTGTTTGATTTTACCATATTCCTAAAACAA
This sequence comes from Vulpes lagopus, assembly GCF_018345385.1. Lineage (NCBI taxonomy): Eukaryota > Metazoa > Chordata > Mammalia > Carnivora > Canidae > Vulpes > Vulpes lagopus. The sequence continues at coordinate 20,482,256 of NC_054848.1, forward strand.
AACAAAACCATTTTTTCTATTCCCGTTCTCTTTCCAGTTGCTTATTTCCTCTTACTCTCTGTCAGCTATTTGTAGTAGGATTCTGTATTAATCTGCAATGCCTGACATAACAAGGTACCACAGACTGGGTGGCGTAAACAACAGAAATGTATTTCTTTTTTTTTTAAGATTTTATTTATTTAATCATGAGAGACCCACAGAGAGAGAGGCAGAGACACAGGCAGAGGGAGAAGCAGGCTCCATGCAAGGAGCCTGACATGGGTCTCGATCCCAGGTTTCCAGGATCAGGCCCTGGACTGAAGGCAGCGCTAAACCACTGAGCCAACTGGGCTGCCCCAGAAATGTATTTCCTGACGTTTCTGGAGGCTAGAATTCTGAGATCAAGGTGTCGGCAGAGTTGGTTTCTTCTGAGGCCCCTCTCCGTGGGCCATCTTCTCCCTGTCTTCACATGGTCTTCCCTCTGTATGCATCTCTGTCCTAATCTTTTCCTACAAGGACACCAGTCCTGTTCGTTTAGGGCCTGCCTGTTAAGGTTGCTCTACTCCTCCATTCCTGTAAGCAAGGTGAAATACCACACTCACTTCCCTTTTCATGGTCCTCACAACAGCCCCATGAGGTGGCAGAGGATTATCCCCCATTATATTGATGAAGAAATTGAGTTTTGTAATACAGGCTGCTTTCCTTTGCATTCCCATCACACCCTTTAAGTGCCCTTCTCACAGGACTTACCCTGAATTGTTTGATTTGACATTCTCTTCCACTGAGTTCATGAGGCAGAAGGTTGTATCTTGTTCATCTGCACTTTGCCCATTGGGGGCAGCTCACTAAATTTTCTTTGAATGAATTGTTAGTAGAGAATAAGACCATGCTACCAATTTCAAGGATATGGAGCAATTAGTCCTAGGAAGTAATTCTGTCTATGAATGGAGGGCAATGTGCATTAAAAACTCTAAATCTTCCTGTATTGCTTGGCTTCACTCAGGTGTCCAGTAAATTAATGTAACTAAAGTTCCTTGACATTTTCAGACTTAATATCCTGTTGTTTCAACTCTTTGCACGTTATACTGAAGTGCATTGTATCTCATTTTGCTGATGCCAAATTTGAATTGAATCAAAAGAATGTCAAGTCACTTAACTAGTAAGTGAGCCAAACTGACTGCTCCTCACCCACACTGCCACAGGGTCCTGTTCTCTGCTCACCCTCAGCTAAACAGTTACGCTCATGAAATGTAATAATAATTGTGCTACTTCATAGAAAATGAAGACCCAAAGAGAGACAACAGCTAGTACTGAAAAGCGAAAGAATCTTAAAAAGTGATGTTTTTCTTTAGCAAGAAAATTAGAGTTTTAGGGCACCTGGGTGGCTCAGTCGGTTGAGTGTTCACCTTTGGCTCAGGTCATGATCCTGGGGGTCCTGGGATCAAGCCGCATCAGGCTCCCTTCTCAGTGAGGAGTCTGCCTCTCCCTCTCTCTCTGCATGCTTGTTCTCTCGCTGGCTTGCTCGCTCAATGAATAAATAAATCTTTTTAAAAAAAATCAGAGTTTTATGGAGGAAATTATATGCTTTAGTATCTTTGGGAATTTGGAGATTTCTGAGGGTCTCAGGACAGATCCCTTTTCAATGTTGAGAATTTCCTCTGTTTTCCTGAACTGCTGAAGTGAAAGCTGAAGAGTTTTTATTATTGTTGGAAGTACTGAAATAAAAGTAGCAAAAGTAGCAAAAGTAGCAAATAAAAGTAGCACTCCACTGGAGTCCTCTCTAAGCCAGTTGACAGTCTTAGAATTTACTTTGTTAAATCCTTGCAAGGCATTAAAAAGAAGGCTGTGTCAGACCATCTGGTCTAGTTCTTCTTGTATCACTTTTTTAAGCCCATGGGTTATCCTCCTGAAAAAATTGTCAAATTTTAGAGATGAGACTTTTCTTTTTAATAACTAATAATAGGTAAAGCACAAAACAATCCACTCTTCTTTAAATTATATTTTTATAATTGTTGAAAAGAGTTATTTTTAGGAAAATAGATTTTGGGGACACCTGGGTGGCTCAGTGGTTGAGCATCTGCCTTTGACTCAGGTCGTGATCCCGGGGTCCTGGGATTGAGTCCCACATCAGGCTCCCCACGGGGAGCCTGTTTTCTCCCTTTGCCTCTCTCTCTCTCTCTCTCTCTCTCTCATAAATAAAATCTTTAAAAGATAAAGAAAAATAGATTTTGAAATGGGTAACATACAAACTCCATTTTCCTTTTGTTTTGTTTTCTTACAAATAAAAAAAATTAACCCGAGGTTTTTTTTTTTTTTAACTATCCCTTTAATTAGTTGAAGTAAACTTTTATCATAGACTAGTGTGGCAGTTCAGAACATAGTTAGCTCTCTGTTTATGAAGTGATTGTAGAAACACATAGAGAATTTTGGTAGTAGAAAAAGTAGTTATATCCCTGACCTTCTGAGGAGGGTTGTTGCTGATGTTATTAAACATTACATAGTTTTAATCTTTAATGATTTAGGGAAATGCTAACAATATGTTAAAGTCCAACACTAAGTAGTAACTATTATGATACTAATTTGTGGCTTGTGTGCAAGGAGGAACAATTAGTAAGCAACCCTGGAATTGTTCACACTTATCCTCTCTGGGTGGATTAGAGATCATTCTTTCTCCTTTATACTGGTATATACCTTCTAAATTATATAATCTGAGCCTGTAACTGATTTTAAAACCAGAAACAAATTATAAACACTGAAATTTTACAAATAGTTTACAGAACTTGAAGTAAGTATTCAGCAGTTGAGGGAGAAAATACCGTACAGAAGAACCCAAACCTTTTCTCCGTGCATTTTTTTTTCCCATGTCAAATTGAAGACCTTGTTACTCGAAATATGATCAGTATACCAGCAGCATAGGCATCACCTGGGAGCTTGTTAGAAATGCAAAAATATCAGGTCCTCCCCAGACCTTCTGCATCAGCATCTGCATTTTAACAAGATTCCCAGGTGATTCCTAGGCACATTCAAGTTTAAGAAGCACTGAGGAGATGCTCTGCTCTTCTCTCTTAACAACTAAAGCCTACTTCCATTTTCTTCTTCCGTTGGTTAGGGCAGTCCTTTTGGGAAAACTTTAAAATGACAAGTATGCAGACTACAGAGGCCTGCCTGGGTTTAAAGTAGAATTGGCATGACAGCCTGGTCGTTTGAAATATATTTTATAATTAAGCTTAAAAAACGGATCCCTGGGTGGCGCAGCGGTTTGGTGCCTGCCTTTGGCCCAGAGCGCGATCCTGGAGACCCGGGATCGAATCCCACGTCGGGCTCCCGGTGCATGGAGCCTGCTTCTTCCTCTGCCTGTGTCTCTGCCTCTCTCTCTCTCTCTGTGACTATCATAAATAAATAAATAAATAAATTTATTTTAAAAAAAAACGTATTGTCATGACAAGTGCAAAGAGAAAGGGAGAGGAAACCAAGGAAGCAAGAGTTTTCCACCTTGTTTCTTTTTAACTAAGTAAGAAAAGTAAAGGAGAAGTAAATTAAGATTTTCAAAATGGCTTTCAGCTTCTCAAGGCCAGTGGCTTATAAAAGAGAGAACAGGACTGCAATTCTCCCCTCACTTCATCTAAGGACCATTCTGCATGTGCCCAGAGTGACACCCAGTTGCCACATTCTGGGCCTCATTACAACATTGGTCTAGCATGTTTGTCAAGACTCCAGGGCATTGAACTAGAATTTTTTGGCCATGAAAACAAGATTCTAGTTCTTATGTTTTGCTACCAAGAAGTTTACTTTGGAATTTACTTTTCCTTATGTTGCTACTTTTCGATTTTTATACTCAGTACAAGAATGACAACATTGATATTTTCCAGTGGCAGCATGGAGTTTCATACTGCTTTGTTTTTCTCTCTCAGTACTGCCTATTTAGTTTTGTTTTTTTTTTTTTTTTAACTAAAGATAACTTTGCAATGTGATAGAGGAGAAACTACATTTTCCGGGAAATTGTCACCATAGTTGCTTTGCTCGTAAGTGAAAGTGTCTTGGTCTCTGTACATTTTCTGTCATCTTTAGGATAGCTAAAGTACTATATGAAAGTTGCCATATATTTGAGCAGCAAAGTTGCGAATTCTGATAACGTTCCTTTTCTTTGAGCCCATTTCTGTAAATAGGCACTTAATGTTTTGCACTTTTATGTACACGTGGACTTACAGGTATGCTATGAGAACAGATATGTTATTCATTTTATAAAATCCTTTCCTGTTACATCTTTTTAATGGTCCGGTTTCTTGTCCCTTTTGTAGTAGTAAGTACAGCAGTGCAAATGAGAGCACTGAGGTTGCAGTATGGTATCTGTGTGACAATTCTGTGGTTGATGGTCTCATTTGCAAAACATTGTCATTTTTTTAGTGTTGAGGGTAGGTAAAACCCGGTAAGATTTTTTTCGTGTACTTTTTAAAAATATACTTCTATCATCAATGAAGGAAAAAAATATTAAACAATTTTCAGGCAGTTAGACCATAATGTGAGCTAATCACTTTATTTTGAAGAAAAGTATTTTTAAACAGTCGAGCTAGCGAATTTACTTTTAAAATGTATTGTGCTTACACAGTAGATGGTTTTATTTCCATGATGTTTTTTACTACATAATTATACATCTTAATTACGTAATTACTATCATAATTATTATGTAATTGCATGTACTTCCACTAATTACAAAATCAGGAAGTGTAATTATCTAGTAAAAACTTTATGAAATTTCATGCACTAAAAATTATTTAAAAGGCTATTCCAGTGGTCTACTGGAAGGCTTTCAATGTTGAATCTCAGTTTTGGACTTCAGTTTAGAACTTGAACGCACAGGCCAGGACAAGAAGGACAACTACAGACCGACCAACATGAAACTGAGTATTGTGATATAAGTAAGATGGCCTTTGTTCCTTAGGAGTTAAAGCCAGGGAGTGTTTGAATTTCTTAGTGATTATGGAGTTGTAAAAATAACATCTTGTGTTTGTGGTAGGTATCCCAAAAACTGTCAATGGAAAGGGCAGAGTTTTTTTTCCTTAGGAAAGAATTGATTAATAGAATTGAGAATGAAGGAATTCAGATCACAAAACCGCCAGGCCTTCTATAATTCTCTAATGTGAATGGCTTATTTAGTGATCTCTGTTTTTCAAAGCAAAATAATAATAATGTCATCATTATTATTTAAAATTGGTTCTTTAGTTTGAAGAGGGCTGTTTTTCCCAGTTAGTGTTTATATTTACTGAGATGGGAGAAAACATATCAAAAAAGCATAATCTTTTTCTACCACTGCTTGATGTCAAAAGCAGCTTTTGAGACATAAACATATACGCACAAACATGTAACATCAGACCCTAAATAAAGACAGAAGGTTTAATTCAATAAAGCTATGATGCCTTTACCATTCAAAACGACATACAAATTGCACAGTGAAACAATAGTCATGACAGCAAATTAGATATGACATCTAAATTACACTACAAAGAGAAATCCCAGAACCATTTTTGGTCTGTAGGAGTTTATTTTAGCCCAGGTTTAAAACCCAGTCTCGAGACTGCTTTATTGTCTGAGTAGGGTAATGTTGTAGAAGACTAATTGGAGGTTGGTTGAATTAATTGCAGATTAATTAGGAGGAAGGGCTTATAATACTCATGGCAGAGAAGAAAGTAGATCCTTTAAGTATCATGATGGAATGTACTGTAAGTTTCAGGAATATTAAATTATCAGTATTTGTGTAACATCTATAATAATCTGTTATAACATGACTTAAAGCAATTGGGGTTAGATATAGTTATACTAAATTTTCCCCTCAAAATTAGTGCTTTTCACCGGAAATGTATTGGATCAGCTACTTACAATGTATAATCAGTTACTTATTTTAAAAATGTAACCTTCAACATTGAAAGGTCTGTAGTCTTAGAAGCAGATGACATTCCTTTTTTTTTTTCTTAAATCTTTCTCAAGAAGCACTCTGTGGTTTTATCAGTTACTGACTTTGTGTCCTTTTTATACCAGCTCAAATTTGTAATAAATGTGACTTTAAAAAAAAAAGTCCGTGAAGAGATAAGAAAACACCAGCCCCACTTGCTTCAAGTAAATTAGAGGATATGTAGTCATGCATAATTGTTTCATGCTCTCAGAGATATTTGGGATTTAAGTAGATTTGGTCTGACTTGTATTTTTCTCTAATAGTTTGAGATTATTTTTAAATAATTTAAAATTATTGGGTTGCCAGGATGGCTCAGTTGGTTAAGCATCTGACTCTTGGTTTCGGCTCAGGTCATGAGCTCAGGATCATGGGATTGAGCCCCACGTTGGGCTCCCTGCTCAGCATGGAGACTGCTAGTCCCTCTCCCTCTGCTCCTCTATTCACTCTCTGTCTCAAATAAATAAAATCTTTAAAAAAAAATAAATTGCATACTCTTTTCCTCTTGGGCATCGTTGCTCATTGACCTAGCCCTGAATTTAATGTCTCCATTTCTTAATTGTCTTAACTCGATCATGGTAACATTTCCTCTCAGAATGCTTATACTCCCTCCAGTGAGATAGGAATTACCTCTCCTGCATTTTCTTGGTATTTTGCTTTGGTTTTGGTTTCTATCCGTTGCATATGCCATACCAGAATAGTCTTTAATGGTTAAAAGTTAAATGTTTTTGCTTAGTCTTTATCCTTCTGACTACAATGCAGACTTAATTTTTAAACTGACTTAATGTTTAAATGGTCTGGGTTGTTTTGCTTTGCTTTGCTTTTTTGTTTTTCATGTAAATTGGCATGTGTTTTCATTACCCTCCGTAATTCTTTAAATTTTTCATAATTACCTTTACTTTTGAAGTTTGTGTCCTTGTGATGGCTTCATTTACCCAGTTGCCCCAGGCCCAGATCTGGTGTTGATTTACACATGCTTAGTCAATCCTCATGTATAATTTTAGGCTGTACTGTCGTGTCCGTATAATAGATGCTACCCCTCATATACAGGGAAAACCCATCATCAATTGGACTCATTCTTAGAGGAGTTCTTCATGTAGTTGTTACGAATTTATTCACGTCCATCAGCATTCTCTTACCTTGTGGCTGATAGGACGGTGACTAGATGGAATTAGCATCCTGCACTGAGCTCAGTTGAATTAATTTTTATTGCATTCTGCCCATGTAAATGTCCTGGGAAACCTTTTTCCCCCTCAGTCTGTGAACCTGCTAGCCTTAGCACTATCCTGTAGAGCTTAAGGTTTTAACCAGCTGTGCTCACAAAAAGATAGGTTTCCTGGCTAATATTAAATACTTGTGTGCTTTCGTTGTGTTAAGAAATTATTGTGAGGGGATCCCTGGGTGGCGCAGCGGTTTGGCGCCTGCCTTTGGCCCAGGGCGCGATCCTGGAGACCCGGGATCGAATCCCACATCGGGCTCCCGGTGCATGGAGCCTGCTTCTCCCTCTGCCTGTGTCTCTGCCTCTCTCTATCTCTCTGTGACTATCATAAATAAATAAAAATTAAAAAAAAAAGGGATCCCTGGGTGGCGCAGTGGTTTAGCGCCTGCCTTTGGCCCAGGGCGCGATCCTGGAGACCCGGGATCGAATCCCACATCAGGCTCCCGGTGCATGGAGCCTGCTTCTCCCTCTGCCTGTGTCTCTGCCTCTCTCTCTCTCTCTCACTGTGTGCCTATCATAAATAAATAAAAATTTAAAAAAAAAAATTAAAAAAAAAAAAAGAAATTATTGTGAGGGATCCCTGGGTGGCGCAGTGGTTTGGCACCCACGTCAGGCTCCCAGTGCATGGAGCCTGCTTCTCCCTCTGCCTGTGTCTCTGCCTCCCCGCTCTCTCTCTCTGTGACTATCATAAATAAATTAAAAAATTAAAAAAAAGAAATTATTGTGAAACCACACTCAAAAATAGGATCATAAAACCGGGTCTGTGTGTAAGCCTGGTTTTCTCGGTTTCTCTCTCCTTCACGCGCTGCCCCCAAGATTCTTCCTCGTGTGGTGTGTAAGGAGCACAAATATAAGCAAGACCTGGGTCCCGCTTTAGAGGTAATAATACTTGTGATCCTTTTCTTTATTCATGTATTCACCCCTCTAAACAGCTACTTTTTATAGAACTTTACTTGTTGCAGAAAACGTTCACATCTCTTAGTTTTTACTTTTCCCATTAGGTAGAGTAGTTGACATTTTTCTGACGGAAAAACAACCTCAAATTGATGAAATGACCCTCGTGAGGTAGCAAAGCTGGAGAGTTTAAGAGCCCAGTGTTCTTTCTGCTGTGTCGCAGCTGCCCTTTTCTTCAACTAGTAGAGAAACGTAAGCCTGAGGGCAAATGACTACTACACAGGAATGGCTCAGGAAAGTTCCCGGTGGGGGTGGAACCTGAGCTCCCCCTCGAAGATGGGTGACATTGTAACATGCACAGGTGCACACATGTGGTTTGAGATGAAGTTTTGTCTTTCTTGCTATTCTTTGAGTGCTCTATCGCTTATCTGGCTTTTACAAATTAAAGAACATCATTTGGCAAATGCATGCTGATTTTAAAAGGTATCTGAATTGGAGATTTGGTCAAAAAGTGCTTGTTAAAAGGCTGGTTGTTGTGAAGCTTTAAACCCAAGGAATGGAAGCTGAGAGGCTCTTGTCTCTTCACTCTCCATCGTAACCAGTGGTGGTGCTTTGAAAGAAGTTGACTCCATCCTGTAGGATACATCTGTCAGAAGTGTATCAAAATGTTTTCCAATCTTAAATAATTTAACTCAGAATATAATAATGTAAGTATTTTGACATGAAAATGTTACATACTGTGATATATCCACTTATCTTAAAACAGATGTCTTTAACTTTGAAAGAAAGAAGTATGGCAAGACAAACAAAACAGAAATAGGAATTAAAAGAGATGAATGACAAACTGAACTAGTTTTATTTAGAAGAGAAAACTAAAGTCCTATTAACACTATGACCATACAATATAAAAATGTTTTACTTGAAGCATGATTAATTTTTTTTCTTTTATTATTTTTTTTTAACTATGTCATGGTGAATGTTTAGGCATATGCAGGACCTATTCGTAAAGTACATGTTTGCTGCTGAAATAATTCCTGTTTTATTGGTGGATTATATATTGTCTTACCTAAAATATTATAGATGCTAATAAGTCAGTAAAAGCCAAGATAAAAGAGAGGGTCTGCACCTGAGTCTGTGTACAGGAAATTATTCAGCAGAGCATGCTTTGGTCTCTCTTAGTGAAGGCTTTATCACATTTAACAAATGTGCCACAGTAAATTTATTAGTATGCTACAAAGAAATTTTCAAAATAATTAAGACTAAACTACACTTGTCAAAATAAATGAATGAAATACAATTTTGAATCATCTTTCTTCACTTATTGCTCATTTGCATAATTCAGTAACTTACACAGGAGTCTTTCAGTCATTGGTGTGAATTAGCAAGGTTCTGCTATTCCTTGTTGTACGGGTGGGAATTATGCTACCATGTAATTAGCTATTCCAGACATGGACTAACGGGAAATACCAAAGGGCACAGCAAAATCTAAAGAGACAAGGCAGGGAATCTAAAGACAAGAGACAATCAAAGACACCCAACAAACTCAAGCTGGTAGACCACAGGGAATTTTGAATGAAGCCTCTTAATTTATTTTGAGAATAAGAAATCAGTAGTATGAGAGAAATCTCAACAAGATTAGCTGACTAAGCCTACTTAAAAAAAAACCTGGGTGGCTCAGTGGTTGAGTTCGGGGCTTTGGCTCGGGCGTGATCCCCCAGGTCCTGGGATTGAATCCCATATCGGGCTCCCTGCAGGGAGCCTACTTCTCCCTCTGCCTGTGTCTTGGCCTCTCTCTCTGTGACTCTCATGAATAAATAAGTAAAATATTTTTTAAAAAGAGGCTAACTCAACCCTGGTATTTAGGCATCTTCCACAGTTGGGATTTCTGGGACCTTACTCACCTCCTGTCATTTTCTCCTTATATTTGGGCCTAGCCAGGTGGATCCTTTAGATCAGCCTTCTGCAGTTTCATATTGTTCCCTGTTCCCGAAAGGTCTGGGACAGGATGATAGTCCAGGAAGCATTAGAAGGACACCTCTAGGCACTGTGGTCATAGGTTGGTCTGACCTTAGATATCCAGGTAGAAGAGATAGCTTGGCTGGCTCCATTTCCCAGCATTGGGGTCTTAGAGCTAGAAAAGAGTCACTGTTGGCTTTCAGATCACCCCTTTTTGCCTGGAAGGATTGAGACAGCACCTCTGTGTCACTCATAGATTAGACCCTCCACCAGTCCCTGAGTGGGTCTTGACTCCACCGTGGATGGCTACCACTCACAGCTCCTGGGTTTCCCCTGCCTGCATCGTCCACCTCAAACCAGTTTCTCCCTGTTAGTATTCCATTCATCCTTTAAGGCCTCCTAGCTAGAAATTATCTCTTGGTCCCCCAAACTCCTGCAATTCTTAAGCTTTAACTCAAAGCTCTTAACTTTGAGGACAGCACCGTGCTTGCTATATTACTGTATGTCTAATGGCAACTTGCACATGGTAGGAGCCCAATAAATGGCATGTGAAATTAATGTCTTCTGGAATACTTCATAGTATAAACATAATTTGTTTTTGTTTTTTTAAGATTTTGTTTATGAGAGACACAAAGGGAGAGACAGAGTCATAGGCAGAGGGAGAGGCAAGCTCCCTGCAGGGAGCCTGATGCAGGACTCAATTCCAGGACCCTGGGATCACACCCTGAGCTGAAGGCAGATGCTCAACCACTGAGCCACCCAGGAATCACAGCATAAAATGTTTTTTATAGAATGACATAGAATATTCTTCTGACTCCATCCTCTTTTTTTCTGCTATTTCCTGTCACACCCTCCAACTGCATGACAAAATGTTTTCCATCCATGTATATCCATACATTCATCTAACATTTAGCCCATGCGCTCACAATACATAGACAACTTCCCAACTTAATTTACCTCCTTTCTGGTAATTGCTAATAGAGTTGGGCTATGATAGAATGCACCTCCAGACCATTGCATAACTTCCACCCTGGAAATTTATTTGTTTAAACCCTTAGGTTATATAGATCAAACAGATGGCCAACTATATTAGTGGAATTAACTTAAAAATCTACAAGTTTACCCTATCCAGGCCTACTTGCTGCCTTCCAGAAGGTGTATACATGCCACAGGAGTTGGCCATTTTGCCTGAGGTTTTTCTAGTAATGTACAATTCTACCTCTTTAATGACCTTGCTGTCTTTTGAATTTCTCCCAGCACTCTAAATGGGTAGCTTGCTTTACAAGTCTTTATGCTATCTCAAGATATCTAGAGGCCATCTCCAGATAGGTGTCTAAAGGCCAGGAGGTAAATGACTGCTGAGAGGCTTGCACAAGTGCTCTTCCCTTGTCTCCCCTCTAGACCCTCAGTTGAGCAGTATGCAGGCACACATACTAATGGCAGTGTCAGTTTGTAAACACGATTCTTATTAATAGGCTGGGGCTGGGGAGAAAAATAGTAAGGCCCTGTGATACCTGTGTCTTGGGTGTAACCTGTGAGACACATTCTAACAGTAATCATTGCACAATATAATTGCAGGAGACTGAACAAGTTAGGAAATCTATTCCTGGTTTGCCGCTGACTCACTTTGTGGCATGGGCAAACCATTATTACTCTTTGGTTTAGTTGTCTTATTAAAAAAGGGAAAAATAATACGTATTTAAAAAGCACTCTGAAATTCTTCTGAAAGCAGGTCTCTAAGTACAAAGTACTATTGTTGTTTTTATTATTATTATTATTAGTGTTCTGATATGATTTAGTTTTATGCCATGTAGTTCACAGATATTTCTGTTCTCATTGATGAATTACAAAACACTTCCATGTCATTCTGTTTCATTGCATTGTGATAGTTTAGCACATCTTTGTTTTAACCCCAGTTAAAGTGTATGTCCAAAATAGATATCATTAATAAAATACAATTATCAAATTAAATGTATCTATACAGCTTTCTATTGTTTTTTAAACCTCCTTAAAAACATGGTTACCAACAACTATTAAATAAGACCTTTAATTACTGCCAATCTTCTCTTGAAAGTAACAGTGCTTATCTTAAGTAGTTTGAACTATAAGTGGTATTCAGTACACAGTGGGGTTGTAATGCAATTATGAAGTATATACCAAGTTGGTGATAAACCACATATTTGTATTAGAAACAGTATTTCAATTATCAACTGAATAAAAAGGCTACAACTGCTGGTTACTTAAGGTGGGTATATCATAAAAATATAGTTAAGTATGCTTGGAATAAAAAGTTGTGTATGCTTCCATATTCAGTACAGAAGCTTCTAAATTTAATGGACTTTTGAGTGTACAGCCTTTATTTTTTTTTAAATTACTGGGAGAGTTAAAAATTTTTGCTTTGCTTTCTGGCATTAAGCTTTCCAAACAATTAGGATTTTTTTTTTAATATCTCAACTCATCAGAGAAATGACACTGTGAATTTCATTTCCATTTTACCATGAGGTGCAGTGAGGAGTAAATTGTATGCATTTATTTTTAAGAGTATCCTAAGGCATGGGAACAAGGAGAAGCTTACCAAGGGGGTCTTAGAAACCAGAGATCACATAGTGGCAGACATGGGCCACATATGACCTCTAAATGTGTTTAATTTGCCTGAAGAATACTTAACATTTTTAATTAGTTGTTAATATTTAAAAATTGGACATTTTATATAAAAAGCCAAATTTCTGGCTAAATCTTTTTTTTTTAAAGACTTGTTTCAGAGAGAGTGAGTCTGTGTGTGTGTGTGTGTGTGTGTGTGTGTGTGTGTGTAGGGGGAAAGACAAGGAAAAGGAGAGAGAATCCTCAAGCAGATTCCATGCTAAGCATGGAGCCTGATGCTGGGCTCAGTCTCATGACCCTGAGTTCATGACGTGAACCAAAATCCAGAGTCAGACATTCAACCAACTGAGCCACCCTGGCGCCCCAGTCTCTGGCTTTCTTTTAAAAATTTGTAGTTGCGGGGATCCCTGGGTGGCGCAGCGGTTTTGGCGCCTGCCTTTGGCCCAGGGCGCGATCCTGGAGACCCGGGATCGAATCCCACGTCGGGCTCCTGGTGCGTGGAGCCTGCTTCTCCCTCTGCCTGTGTCTTTGCCTGTCTCTCTCTCTCTCTGTGTGACTATCATAAAAAAAATAAATAAATAAAATAAAATAAATAAAATAAAATAAAATAAATTTGTAGTTGCCAAAAAAAAATTTTTGTAGTTTGCCTACTTGGAGTCCAGTGCTCCTGAATGGCGAGATTGGCTGGAACTGATTAGCAGCTAGCTAGCAGTTCAGACAGAGCAATGGGTTCTCTGTTTGCTGCAGCCCCACTGTAGCCCACCTCACTTATTTTGCTTATCAGTTTGCTTCTATAGGCACTTGTTTGCTAAAAATATCTGGAGGCATTTTCTTCCCTTTTTTAACAAAGGAAAGAAGGTGTAAATTTGAGATTTAAACAGTAAAAAATGGGGATCCCTGGGTGGCTTAGCGGTTTAGCGCCTTGCCTTTGGCCCAGGGCGTGATCCGATCTGGAGCCCCGGGATCGAGTCCCACGTCGGGCTCCTGGCATGGAGCCTGCTTACATTAAAAATGCAAAAAGATGGGCAGCCTGGGTGGCTCAGAGGTTTAGCACCGCCTTCAGCCCAGGGCGTGACCCTGGAGACCCAGGATCGAGTCCCAAGTCAGGCTCCCTACGTGAAGCCTGCTTCTCCCTCTGCCTGTGTCTCTGTCTCTCTTTCTCTCTGTCTCTCTCATGAATAAATAAATAAAGTCTTTTTAAAAATGCAAAAAGATGAGCATAACCTTGGGGTACCTGGGTGGTTCAGTCGGTTGGGCTTCTGACTCTTGGTTTCAGCTTGCTTCTTGATCTCAGTGTCCTGGGTTTGGGCCCTGTGCTGAGTGTGGAGCCTTCTTTTTAAAAAAAAAAAAAAAAGATGAGAGTAACTTTAATAAAGTACAAGTGATTTGGAAAGATAGAACTTACTTGTGCTAACCTCTTTGTGGCACTCTGATCCTCACAGCCTCCTGGGGAGTAAGATAACAATTACATATTCATTTCACCAAAGAGAAAGCTGAGTATTCGTGAGGCTCATTAATTTGTCTAAAATCAAAATTGCTAAGTGTTGCACCTGAGGTATACATCAGCTTTCAGATGTTAGTCTAGAGTAGCACTGTCCACTAGAAGTGTCTGCAGTGACAGAAACATTCTGTATACCTGATGTCCCATTTGGTAGCCTCCAGCCACGTGTGGCTACTCAATACTTGAATGTGGCTTGGAACTGAATGACTGAATTTTTATAACTTTATTTAATTTTGATTAAATTTAAATAATCGTGTGATTAATGACTTATTGGGCAGTGCAGAGCCCTAGGGGCCTTCTTTTCTTCATCATATAGTCTCTGTATTCAGTCTTACTCTGTTTAATAAAATTCATCAAAAAAAGGGAGCCTGGGTGGCTCAGTCACTTAAGCATTGGACTCTTGGTTTTGGCTCAGGTCATGATCTCATGGGTTGTGAGATGGAGCCCTGCATTGGGCTCCACACTCAGCAAGGAGTTGGCTGGAGATTCTCTCCCTTTGCCCTTCCCTCCACTCTCACTTTCTCTCTCTCTCAAATGAATAAGTAAATCTTTGGGAAAAAAAGAACAAGAAATAAAATTCATCAGAAGATTTCTGTAAGGGGCCCTTGGTTGGGCAGTCAGTTGAGCCTTTGACTCTTGGGTCTGACCTTGGGGTTGTGGGATTAAGACCTGCATCAGCTCCAGGCTTCAGAGTCTGCTAAAGCTTGTCTCCCTCCCTGCTCTTTCTTGCTCTCGTTCTTAAATAAGTCTTTTTTAAAAAATTTCTGTAAGGTTTTCTCCAGTTACTTTCCCAGTGGCAAGCATCCATTCCATGAGGAGTTCAAGATATATTGAATGTTTTCTGTATCTGCATAGATTTGCCTCTATAAAGGCTTTGATTGTACACAGTAGCTTTTTTTGTGTGTGTGTAACAAAGTTAGGGGCCCCAGTAGTGATTGTTATAGAATCATGGAGAAAACTGAACATTCTCTGATGCTTAGCTGATTTCATTTGGACCAGAGTGACTTTTAGAAAGGTGGCCATTATCTAACCATTTATCATTAAATCTAAAATGGAATTGATTTGAGATGCATCCTGGTTTCAGAGATCTTAAAACATGGGGAAGGAAAATAAATTTAAAAATTAAAAACAAGGGGGAGGCAGCCCGGGTAGCTCAGCGGTTTAGCGCCACCTTCAGCCCAGGGCGTGATCCTGGAGATCCGGGATCAAGTCCCATGTCAGGCTTCCTGCATGGAGCCTGCTTCTCCCTCTGCCTGTGTCTCTCATGAATTAATTAATTAATTAATTTTTTAAAAGCATGGGAAAGGGGACTCATTTTAGAACTGGTGAGATACGGTTTGACAGTGGGCTTCATCTCTATTTGGTCAGCCTATAACCAGGGACCAGTATTGAGATGCAAATGTCGACTCCTGCTTTGCCCTTTGGCTAATTAAACTATTCACTTTGGCTGTTCCCTTCTACACTACCTTATATTGATTATGTTTAAGTAACGGAAGACTTTCTGGTAGTTAGGAGTAGGTTTAAGGTCTTGCTCAATAACAGTTTGATTGCCATATTCACTTTCTTTAAACATCATCCTGTCCCCATATTTTATTTTCATGTTTTATTATCATATTTTATTGTCATTAGGATAACTTATTATCATAAAGAGTACTGGAACAAGCTTAACCAATCACCTTTTGGCATACAAGCACCTCAGCAGCACTCCTTTTTGGAATATATGCTGTAATTCAGATTATCACTTTAGCTATCCAAAAGCACCATTTGTTTGTAAATACTGGAGTGTTTACCTGAATTTTTCCCCTTTTCCTTTGCCTGCCCCACTTCATAAGTCCATCGTCACTGAAGTGACAGGTTTATTTATATGCCTTGATATCCTCATTTTCTGTTATTTTAAAAATATATTTCTATGTCTCCATAATGGTATTCTTAAACATCTTAACATATTAGTTGTTATGAAGCAGGTTCATGTCTTTTTCACGATGCTTTCTTGAATCTTACCTTTATTCAGACTGAAATATTTCAACACTTCTAAACTCCTGCCTTAAAATTTCTGTACCAGTCTCACTCTGGAAACTGAGCATGCCTTCTGAAACCTTAACTGCCCTTGGAAATAATTTGGGAGTTTGAATCCTTACATACGGAAGGATTTCTTGCCCACAATGGAGCCTGGCACCTAATGGTTACCATTTTGGACCCTGCTGTGAAAAGTTCCCAAATACAAGCCATTCAGAGTTAACACTTAATGTATAATGCATGGGTTAGTGAATATCATTTATTATGTAGTAACAAGGAGTCCTAAGTGCTTTGGTAAATGTATTGCTTTGAACCATATAAAATTGCTGACATTTGACCATTTTGACCTACCAAAATTAGTAACTTCACATGATCCATCCTAATATTATAGGTTTGGACCAGTCTGAGCTTTTTATTTTTTTAATAATAAATTTATTTTTTATTGGTGTTCAATTTGCCAACATACAGAATAACACCCAGTGCTCATCCCGTCAAGTGCCCCCCCCCCAGTACCCGTCACCCATTCACCCCCACCCCCCACCCTCCTCTCCTTCCACCACCCCTAGTTCGTTTCCCAGAGTTAGGAGTCTTCATGTTCTGTCTCCCTTTCTGATATTTCCTACCCATTTCTTCTCCCTTCCCTTCTATTCCCTTTCACTATTATTTATATTCCCCAAATGAATGAGACCATAAAATGTTTGTCCTTCTCCGATTGACTTCTTTCACTCAGCATAATACCCTCCAGTTCCATCCACCTTGAAGCAAATGGTGGGTATTTGTCATTTCTAATGGCTGAGGAATATTCCATTGTATACATAGACCACATCTTCTTTATCCATTCATCTTTCAGTGGACACCGAGGCTCCTTCCACAGTTTGGCTATTGTGGACACTGCTGCTATAAACATCGGGGTGCAGGTGTCCCGGCATTTCCTTACATCTGTATCTTTGGGGTAAATCCCCAGCAGTGCAATTGCTGGGTCGTAGAGCAGTTCTATTTTTAACTCTTTGAGGAACCTCCACACAGTTTTCCAGAGTGGCTGCACCAGTTCACATTCCCACCAACAGTGTAAGAGGGTTCCCTTTTCTCCGCATCCTCTCCAACATTTGTTGTTTCCTGCCTTGTTAATTTTCCCCATTCTCACTGGGGTGAGGTGGTATCTCATTGTGGTTTTGATTTGTATTTCCCTGATGGCAAGTGATGCAGAGCATTTTCTCTTGTGCGTGTTGGCCATATCCATGTCTTCCTCTGTGAGATTTCTCTTCATGTCTTTTGCCCATTTCATGATTGGATTGTTTGTTTCTTTGGTGTTGAGTTTAATAAGTTCTTTATAGATTTTGGAAACTAGCCCTTTATCTGATACGTCATTTGCAAATATCTTCTCCCATTGTGTAAGTTGTCTTTTAGTTTTGTTGACTGTATCCTTTGCTGTGCAAAAGCTTCTTATCTTGATGAAGTCCCAATAGTTCATTTTTTGCTTTTGTTTCTTTTGCCTTTGTGGATGTATCTTGCAAGAAGTTACTGTGGCCAAGTTCAAAAAGGGTGTTGCCTGTGTTCTCCTCAAGTTTTTTGATGCAATCTTGTCTCACATTTAGATCTCTCATCCATTTTGAGTTTATCTTTGTGTATGGTGAAAGAGAGTGGTCTAGTTTCATTCTTCTGCATGTGGAAACCTGAACAGGCCAATAACCAGGGAGGAAATTGAAGCAGTCATCAAAGACCTCCCAAGACACAAGAGTCCAGGGCCAGATGGCTTCCCAGGGGAATTCTATCAAACGTTTAAAGAAGAAATCATACCTATTCTACTAAAGCTGTTTGGAAAGATAGAAAGAGATGGAGTACTTCCAAATTCGTTCTATGAGGCCAGCATCACCTTAATTCCAAAACCAGACAAAGACCCCACCAGAAAGGAGAATTACAGACCAATATCCCTGATGAACATGGATACAAAAATTCTCAACAAGATACTAGCCAGTAGGATCCAACAACACATTAAGAAAATTATTCACCATGACCAAGTAGGATTTATCCCCGTGACACAAGGCTGGTTCAACACTTGTAAAACAATCAATGTGATTCATCATATCAGCAAGAGAAAAACCAAGAACCATATGATCCTCTCATTAGATGCAGAGAAAGCATTTGACAAAATACAGCATCCATTCCTGATCAAAACACTTCAGAATGTTGGGATAGAGGGAACTTTCCTCGACATCTTAAAAGCCATCTACGAAAAGCCCACAGCAAATATCATTCTCAATGGGGAAGCACTGGGAGCCTTTCCCCTAAGATCAGGAACAAGACAGGGATGTCCACTCTCACCACTGCTATTCAACATAGTACTGGAAGTCCTCGCCTCAGCGATCAGACAACAAAAAGACATTAAAGGCATTCAAATTGGCAAAGAAGAAGTCAAACTCTCCCTCTTCGCCGATGACATGATACTGTACATAGAAAACCCAAAAGCCTCCACCCCAAGATTGCTAGAACTCATACAGCAATTTGGCAGTGTGGCAGGATACAAAATCAATGCCCAGAAATCAATGGCATTTCTATACACTAACAATGAGACTGAAGAAAGAGAAATTAAGGAGTCAATCTCATTTACAATTGCACCCAAAAGCATAAGATACCTAGGAATAAACTTAACCAAAGAGGTAAAGGATCTATACCCTAAAAACTATAGAACACTTCTGAAAGAAATTGAGGAAGACACAAAGAGATGGAAAAATATTCCATGCTCATGGATTGGCAGAATTAATATTGTGAAAATGTCAATGTTACCCAGGGCAATTTACACGTTTAATGCAATCCCTATCAAAATATCATGGACTTTCTTCAGAGAGTTAGAACAAATTATTTTAAGATTTGTGTGGAATCAGAAAAGACCCCGAATAGCCAGGGGAATTTTAAAAAGAAAACCATAGCTGGGGGCATAACAATGCCAGATTTCAGGTTGTACTACAAAGCTGTGGTCATCAAGACAGTGTGGTACTGGCACAAAAACAGACACATAGATCAATAGAACAGAATAGAGAACCCAGAAGTGGACCCTGAACTTTATGGTCAACTAATATTCGATAATGGAGGAAAGACTATCCATTGGAAGAAAGACAGTCTCTTCAATAAATGGTGTTGGGAAAATTGGACATCCACATGCAGAAAAATTAAACTAGACCCTGTCTTGTTCCTGATCTTAGGGGAAAGGCTCCCAGTGCTTCCCCATTGAGAATGATATTTGCTGTGGGCTTTTCATAGATGGCTTTTAAGATGTTGAGGGATGTTCCCTCTATCCCTACACTCTGAAGAGTTTTGATCAGGAATGAATGCTGTGTTTTGTCAAATACTTTCTCTGCATCTATTGAGAGGATGATATGGTTCTTGGTTTTTCTCTTGCTGATATGATGAATCACATTGATGGTTTTACGAGTGTTGAACCAGCCTTGTGTGCCAGGAATAAATCCTACTTGGTCATGGTGAATAATTTTCTTAATGTATTGTTGTATCCTATTGGCTAGTATCTTTTTAAACCACTTTCTCCTCTCTCTCTCTCTGTGACTATCATAAATAAATTTAAAAAAAAATTTTTTTTAAAAAGGGGATCCCTGGGTGGCGCAGCGGTTTGGCGCCTGCCTTTGGCCCAGGGCGCGATCCTGGAGACCCGGGATCGAATCCCACATCAGGCTCCTGGTGCATGGAGCCTGCTTCTCCCTCCGCCTGTGTCTCTGCCTCTCTCTCTCTCTCTCTGTGACTATCATAAATAAATTTAAAAAAAAAATTAAACCACTTTCTCTACTTTTGCCGTTTTCTCTTTTTTTCCCCCTCAATTAGTACTTTTAATCCAATAGCCTTCTCCTTGTTACTACCCTTTTGTATTTCTTGGTTCATAACACTTTTTCTAGTACTCTTCTCTTGTCAACTAATTCCCCAAATCTGTTTAGCTTCAGAATTAATAGCACAAAGAAGGCTAGTTGCATAGTACCTCCATGATGTAGTCATTACTTACCATTTCAAGTATTTGACCTGTTTTGAGATTTTCATTATCCTAAAAGATTAGTGTCATTGAATACATGTATTTCCCAATAAATAAGTCACCATAGTTCCCCACTTCTCAAATGAAAAAGGCAGAAGGTAAAAATGCTGCCGTTTTGTTCATACTATGTGATGTCTTTGTTATGATTTGGCTAAGGCATCTCTGGAGAATACAGTTAACTAATAAACACTCGTTGGTATGTTACTCTTTTATTCAACTGAATCTACATTCAGTTAATCTCTGTTTTTTTTTTAACATTTTACTGTCTTTGGGTCTTTGTCTTAAAAAAAAGAAATGAGATATATTACATTTATTAGGAGCGATAGAGATCTCCACCATCCCTTGGTTTGAAACTAGAAATTTTACCATTTATATTTCTGTCTCCTTTTTTTGTAATTTTTCCTAATTTCTAGGAGCATATAATGACTGTTCATGTATTCAAACTCATCCACATTTTTGTTCTTATAACTTTGCCGTTTTTATTTGAAGAGGATTTGTCATTAGTAGATAGTAATGTCAAGTAAATGAAAAAAATTAAAATCCCTTATTATTGAACTATTCAACCCCTTATATGTGTCATTGCTGCTTTTCACAATAATCTACTAAATAGATGTTATTTTCCCCATTATACAGATGTGAAACTAAGGTCAGCTTAAGTGATTTCCTAGAATGGTAATCTAAATTTAGTACAGACCCATAATTGGAACCAGGGGCCAGCTGACTCCAAAGACTTTAATCCCCCCCCACCCCCCACTTCACTTTTCCCCTATGGCATACTTCATAACTATTTTCAGAGAAATCCTCAAACATCTGTATATCACTGTGGTGCCTCTCATACTATGTATTATTGTCCTGTATTATATGTTTGTTTATAATTTTTAATGGATATTCACTGATCAGGGAAACTCAAATCAAAACTGCCATGAGCTATAACCTCATGCCTGTCAGAATGGCTAAAATCAAGAACACGGGAAACAGCAGGAGTTGGCAAGGATGTGGAGAAAAGGGAACCTCTTGCACTGTTGGTGGGAATGCAAACTGGTGTGGCCACTCTGGAAAACAGTATGGAGGGTCCTCAAAAAGTTAAAAAGACAAAAAAGAGCTACCCTATAATCCAGTAATTGCACTAGTAGGTATTTAGCCAAAGAATATAAAAACATTAAGTTCAAAGGGACACATGCACCCCGAGGTTTATAGCGACATGCCTACAATAGTGAAATTACAGAAAGAGCCCAGGTGTCCATTGACAGATTGGATAAAAAAAGAAGGGGTGTGTGTGTGTGTGTGTGTGTGTGTGTGTACACACAAGGGAATATTACTCAGCCATAAAAAGAACAAAATCTTGCCATTTGCAATGACATGGATGGAGCTAGAGAATATAATGCTAAGGGAAATAAATCAGAGAAAGACAAATACCATGATTTCACTCATTTATGGAATTTAAGAAACAAAACAAATGAGCGACAAGAAAAAGAAGGCGGGAGGGGGGCAACCAAGAAACAGACATGCTTTTTTTTATATATATATATTTTTATTAGAGATTGATATGCCAACATATAGCATAACACCCAGTGCTCATCCTGTCATGTGCCCCTCTCAGTGCCCATCACCCAGTCACCCCCACCCCCCGCCCACCTCCCCTTCCACTACCCCTTGTTTGTTTCCCAAAGTTAGGTGTCTCTCATGTTCTGTCACTCTCACTGATATTTCCCACTCATTTTCTCTCCTTTCCCCTTTATTCCCTCTCACTATTTTTTTATATTCCCCATATAAATGATACCATATAATGTTTGTCCTTCTCCAATTGACTTACTTCACTCAGCATAATACCCTCCAGTTCCATCCATGTCGAAGCAAATGGTGGGTATTTTTCGTTTCTAATGGCTGAGTAATATTCTCACACCAGTGAGAATGGTGGAAATTAAGACAGGAAACAACAAATGTTGGAGAGGATGTGGAGAAAGCGGAACCCTCTTGCACTGTTGGTGGGAATGTGAACTGGCACAGCCACTCTGGAAAACTGTGTGGAGGTTCCTCAAAAAGTTAAAAATAGAACTGCCCTATGACCCAGTAACTGCACTGCTAGGGATTTACCCCAAAGATACGGATGCAGTGAAACAGCAGGACGCCTGCACCCCAATGTTTATAGCAGCAATGTCCACAATAGCCAAACTGTGGAAGAAGCCTCGGTGTCCATCAAAAGATGAATGGATAAAGAAGATGTGGTCTATGTATACAATGGAATATTACTCAGCCATAAGAAACAGACTTTTAACTACAGAGAACAAACTGCTGGTTGCCAGATTGGGGGGGACAGGTGATGGGGATTAAGGAGGGCACTTGTGATGTGCATGGGGTTACCTATGGAAGTGTTGAATTACTATATCATACACCTGAAACTAATATTGTACTATGTTAACTGGAATTTAAGTAAGTAAATAAATAGAAAAACATAAGTGTAGATGCAAAACAAAACAAATATTTACTGATGGCCACCATGTACCAGGCATCTCATGGCATATTCTACAGGAGAAAGACAAGATAACTTCAGACTGTAACAACCCCTACTGGGACAGTAAAAAAGAGGATGGTTTAGTGGATAGTAAGCTCTTTGTAAAGAGGTAGTGTTTGAGCTTAGACCTGAATGTCAAGAAGAAACCAGCCATAGGAACATCTGCAGGCAGGATATTCTAGACCAAGGGCAAGGAAGAAAGAGCATCTTGCAACAGCTATAGGCAGGGGCTATAGGCAGGGTATGAATAGTATCATAAGTACAGTGAGAAGGTCTTTCAGGCTTTTAAAAAGTGGAGTGGCATAATCTGATTTATGACTTAGAAAATTCTGGCTACTGTTTGATGAGCAAAACTGAATTGTGTGTATTTCTACCACTTTTGGAAGTCTCCCTCTACCAGGTGTCCAACTCTAGGAAACATCCCATGTTTTCCCTCTGGAAATGACATATACAGACTTAGAGGAAAATGCTGAAGCCTTGAAAATTGTGTTTTAACTAGAGTTTAGAGAGCCCCACAACTTTGAAAAGGTGATGGACATAACCAGCCTCATTCCTCTCTCAGTGTGGTGTTTGTTGCAAGCTCTGCACACCTGGAGTGTGACAGCAATTACATTTATTAAATGTGTTGCCCCATACTTAAGAGTAAGGGTGGAGATCAAGAGTTGTGTTCATAAAAAAAATAATTCTGTTCATATACAAATTCTTGCTAGATAGTAATAATCAGTGTTGGAGAACCTTCCACATTGGTTCCAAGTGCCCTGTTGTTTGTAAGTATCAAAAATATATCCTTTTGATCTTTTTCTTTTTAGATACATTTGAAGTATGTCATTGGCTTTTTTAAAAATTAAATATACCTTTTTCCTTAAATATTATATCTTTTGAACTTTTGGGTGTGGTGAAGGTTAAATTTTGTTGGCAAGGGAATAATCACATTTGGGTTTGTTTTTAATTACTTAAAAAATATTTCCAGTGGTAGTAGAAAATATTAATTCCTTTAAAAATCTGGCTGTGTTGCTAGATCCACATATGCTTTTCTGTGTTTTTGTGAACAACTGATCAAATTAGATTCGTCACTCTTGGCTTGTGGTGATTTGAAATTGAAATGGAATATATTAAAGCAGCCAACCACACTGATTACATTGCAAGCCTCATTTAATTTCATACATTCACACATTACAGTGAAAGGCGGCTTTTTTTAATGCGTGATTGTGACTGTACCTTGAGCAACTCCAAAGGTCATCTGTAATGGGTGCATAATTTGTTAGTGTTAGATATCTGATTTATGGTAGGTGTTCCTCAGCCTGATTTGTACTAGTAGTAAATACGATGAGCATCAGAAGTCAAATCTGTAAGAAGTTCAGCTTGTCACATTTGGTGGTATTGTCTTATTCTTCATTGGTTAGTAGACCACAGTAAATCACAGAATAGCTGTCATCCTCAAATCGAGAAAGTGCTAGTACTGTGCCCCTATTGCACAGGGGTTAAATGAGCTATTCTTCTTAAGAGGGCAGGCTGGCCCAGGTTAAGGTGATAAGAGTATTACCAGCTCAGTGAACAGCACTTGCACACAGCTACTTGAGCCTTAGTCCCAAAAAGTCTGTAAAAGGACTTTTTCGGCTTCACAAGAGCAAGAACATTTGTGAGTTTGCTTATTTTCTTCTTTTCTCCCCCCCCCCTTCATGGAGTTCTACTAACTTCATTTACTTTGTGCCTTTCTGTGTGACAGGCACTGTGGGGAGGCCCCCAGAGATCCAGAGTATGATTAGGACACAGTTTCTGCCCTCAAGAAGACAATCAAATACAGCCATTTGTCCCGCCACGTAGTTGTTATGGCATGAAATGGCTTTAATGCTATCAGTGACTCAGGAGCACAGCTCACTTTAGCCAGCCTCCATTGTTCCAAACTTGATCACATGTTGGGATGCACTATGCTCTGGGAGAAAAACCTGTGAGCTGCTTTCTGAGAACTTGCCTGTAGCATTGCCTTTTATTTTTTTTTTTCTGATAGTAGAGTCTTGTTCATATTGATTTGATGTTACTTGCAGTTTAAGATTTGTTCAAAGATGTGTGGATTTGTTTTTGTGGGCTTTGATCAGCCAATTTGTTATTTTTCAGCTTTCAATAACAAAAGGCACCTAAACCATTTTTAAAAGCTTTATTATTGAAATTCCTGAATGAGAGGGATAAAACGAATATTCTACCCAATTCCTATTGAAGGAGTTACTTTTTAAAGCTTTTTTTTTTCCACCTCACAGATTTATCTTTTTGTGTATGTGAGAACCATTTAAGTTCTACTCTTTTAGTGAATTTCCATTATACAGTAGTTACCAACTATGATCACCATGCTGTACATTAGATCCTCACACTTTATTCATCTCATAGCTGCAAGTTTGTACCCTTTTACAAACTTTTCCGTTTTCCCTAGCCCCTAGCAACCATTTTTCTATGTTTCTATGAGTTTGATGTGGTTTGGGTTTGGGGTTTTTGTTTTTTTAGATTCTACATATAAGTAATACCATGCAGTATTAGCCTCTCTCTCTCTCTCTCTCTCTCTCTCTTTCTCTCTCTCTCCCCCTCTCCCTCTCTCCCTCCCTCCCTCCTTCCCTCCTTCCCTCCCTCCCTCCCTCCCTCCTTCCCTCCCTCTCCCTCCCTCCCTCTCTTTCCCTCTCTCTCCCTCTCTCTCTCTCTTTCTCTGGCTTATTTCATTTAACATAATGCCCTCATGGTCTATCCATATCATCACACATGGCAGGATTTCTATTCTTATAGCTGAATAATAGATACACCACATCTTTATCTATTTGTCCCTTGATGGACAAATAGATTAGGTTGTTTCCATGTCTTGGCTATTGTGAATAATGAAAACTTTAAAAAATATAAGTTACAATTTCCTAGAAAAGTAATTCCATTGTTAGAAATCAAGTAGATTTTATAGGCTAATGTAGGAAAAGAAATAAAAATCGAAGGGGGATTGAAACAGAGCTATGCTCCTATTCTGTGTTCTGTGTAATTCTAGTTCCAGTAGTATTCCTGGTCCCCTTGACCAACGAAGTTTAGAAACTGTTACTTTTTTTTAAAGATTTTATTTACTTATATGTTTGTTTTGTTTATTTATTTAGGGAGGGTGGAGAGTACCAGTGGGGCGAGGGGCAGAGGGACAGAGATAATCTCAAGCCAACTCTGTGCTGAGCACGGAGCCCAACACAGAGTTTGATCCCCCAACCCCAAGATCATGATGTGAGATGAAATCAAGAGTCGGACACTCAAACAACTGAGCCACCCAGATGCCCCTAGAAATTGCTATATTTAATATCCCTTTCCCCTGGGATGCCTGGGTGGCTCAGCGGTTGGGTGTCTTCCTTTGGCTCAGGGCGTGATCCCGTGGTCCCGGGATTGAGTCCTGCATCAGGCTCCCTGCAGGGAGCCTGCTTCTCCCTCTGCCTCTGTCTCTGCATCTCTCTCTGTGTGTCTCATGAATAAATAAATAAAATCTTTTTTAAAAAATCCCTTTCCCGGGCAGCCCGGGTGGCTCAGCGGTTTAGCGCAGCCTTCAGCCTAGGGCGTGATCCTGGAGACCCGGGATCGAGTCCCGTGTCGGGCTCCCTGCATGGAGCCTGCTTCTCCCTCTGCCCGTGTCTCTGCCTCTCTCTCTCTCTCTCTCCTCTCTGTATTTCTCATGAATAAATAAATAAAATCTTTTTAAAAAATCCCTTTCCCCTTTGTTTTTTAATGTATATTGGCATATTTAAGGTTCAAAGATGTCCTTCAGTAGAGAAATCTGTATGACTTTGTTTTAAGCCAGCTCTGTATATTTATCTGGCTACAGGAATAGTTTAAAAAATACCAGAATCATATTTTAGTAACTGTCTATTCTCTTTTACCTTTGATTAATAAATAGATAGTAGAAACTCAAGTCCCTGCTGTCTCCTGAAATAACTTACACAATTTTTATTGAACACCTCTTATGTGCTCTGTCATTTTGAGAAGTAGGAAGTAAGTCTGTGTGGCCCTGGTTGAACACTGGTGAAGTAAGCCCCTGACCACAAAACAGCACAAAGCCATGTGTAAAAGTGTCTTCGGCAGCAGCAGAAGCATCCACATGGTTCTGAAGTCCAGAGTTCTGATTGCCTGGAAATGTTGATAAGAAGCCAAAGTATGGAAGAAGCAAGAGTGGACTAAGCACCTAGGCAGAAAAGGAAGACTACAAGGAGAGATGTACTTAGGAGCCATGAAATAGAATTAATAATAATGATGGAATGGGGACAAGGAGGACACCTGGCAACAAAGAGGCCAACTTCTGGCCAAGTGAGAGCAGACAGCACCTGTACCTATTTCATCATGTCACCTGGGTGTGTTTTGGTGTTGCTAGCTCCCAGACCACCAGACTTGTGGACACTGGCATGCCACACGTAAGACCATCAGCTGGAATAATTCAACATTTCTTAAAAGATTTTATCTATCTATCTATCTATCTATCTATCTATCTATCTATCTATCTGACAGCATGAGTGGAGGGGAAGCAGCAGAGGGAGAGGGAGAAGCAGTTTGCTGGCTAAGCAGGGAGCCCAGTGTGGGGTTCAATCCCAGGATTTCAGGATCATGTCCTGAGCTGAAGACAGATGCTTAGCACACTGAGCCACCTGGACACCCCAGTTCAACATTTTAATAGGGTGCCATGGCCTCCTAATGCAGGGATCACAGATTCACATAGCTTTAGGGACTGTACGACAAAGCTAATAGAGTAGGCCAGGTAGAAGAGAAATAAGAGTGGTAGGGACCATCGTAGAATGTGTTTTCATATTGTAGGGAGGCAAGAGGGGAAGAAGCATGGAGAGCAGAGAGAAGGTATTAAAGTGGGCGAGATGGAGCTTGAATCCCTAACAGTGTAAGTGTACCCTTCAGCCAGGGTTTCTCAACCTCAGCACTGTGGGCATTTGGGGCTGGATCATTCTTTGATGTAAAGACTGTCCTGTGCCCCATAGCAGGCGTAGCAGCATCTCTGGCCTCTTCCCGCTGCATGCCAGAAACACTCCTTACCCGTCAGTTGTGACAACCAGAAATGTTTCCAAATGTCTCTGTTGAGAGCCACTAGTCTAAGCAGTATATTATTGTGAGGTTCCAAGTGTAAATTTCCAATCATATATATATATATAAAATTTCCAATTATATATAAAGAGGAGGAGACCAGGCTGAGCTTGAGTGAGTTGGAAGATTTTGTGGAAGAGGTGAGATTTGAGGTGGTCTCTGCAAACTGCTGGAACACATGCAGACTTCCCAAAGATGCTACATCTTGACTGTTTGGGGACATAACCCTCTAGTTTACTCCCTGCCTCTGTTTCCCCATGACTTCTGAAATTCTTGCAAGAGGGATGTTCATCCAGTCCTTAATTCTGTAGCTTTTTAGTTCGAGCAATAGCTCTTGCTCATACCAGGGTCCCCTAGTTACCAAATCCTGTAGAATCTTTCCGGTCCATCTTTATGTTACTGTCAACTTCGCTCCCCCAATTGTTTTCTGCTCTTAGAATTATATTTTCTCTTACAAAATAAAAAAATGAAAACCACAGTTTGTGTATAGAAATGTTAATCTCTACATTACTATAATTTGAAAATTTGTGCCTCCTCTGGATCGTAGAATATTACACAACCATTAAAATTCACTTTTACAGAAGTGTATTGTGTACAGGGAAGTATCACCACGTGGATTAAGAAAACCAGGTTTCAGATCTTTGCAGTCAGTATACTCTCACCCACAGTAACACACATGTATTTATGCACATGAGTTTAGCAGAAGGCTGGCAGGAAGTACACTGAAATGTTAGTAGTCATTTCCTGACAGGTTCTGTGCTACTTTTATAATCAGTAAGGAGAGAAGTGTACTGAAAACACTGTCTTCTTCAGTTTCCCTGCATTTTCTTCCTCCAGTGTGCATTCTTCATGCATCCTCTCTTCTGTACCCTACACACCAGGGATTCCCAAAGCTGACTCTCCACCCATCCATTCCTGTTTCAGACTGACTTAAGACTCTCATACCTGATGATGTTCTGATAGATCCTCTTAGTTGTCCCAGGAATCTCTCTCAAAAATCAGCATGTCCCAAACTGAAGCCGATTCCTTCCACTTTCCCTATAAGCTTTTCTTGTTGCCTTCCCTGTTCCAGTCAGTGGCATTCACCGTTTGTCCTGTCACCCAAGACAGAAGGCATCCTACCCTTCTTTGTTCCTCCCTCTACATCCAGCTACTCCAAGATTTGTGAGCTGATTCTGCCTCTGAGCCCAGCCCACAGCTCTCACCTTCCCCCCATTTTCACTTGCTACCCTTTAGTTCAGGTGGTCCTCAAAATAGGATTCCTAGACAAATCTTACAGGTCTTTCAGCTTCTAGACCTGTTCTGTCTAGCACAGTAGCCACTAGCCCCATGTGGCTGTTGAGTGCTTGAAATATGGTCAGTTTTAATTGAGATATGTTCTAAGTGGCAAATACACTTCATTGATATTCTTATATTGATACATGCTGAAATGACAATATTTTAGATATATTGGATTAAATGAAACATATTCTTGAAATCTTCCTTGCCCATTTTATTTTAGGGTAGCTAGTAGAAAATTTTAAATGTCCTATGTAGCTTGCATCATCTCTCTAATGGACTTATGCTGCATCTAACTGCACCCCTCTTCCTTTTATTTGTTTTCTGCACTGCTATCAGAATATCGTGCTGAAAAACCAAACTCCCTGATCTCAAAATCATTTGAAGTCCTTTGGGATAAAATGTAAGATTGGTGTAGCACACACTGCCTTCCCTAAAGGCATTCAGTTTCCAAAACCTTTGAACACTGTTGTCCAAACAAAGTATCCAGCTAGACTGAGCTGGTAGGTTGGCAGCTTTCAACCCCTCATCTAATGACTGTCATCTTTGTGGCACCTCCACCTTCAAATATTCAAAAGCTATTAGTACACTGTAAATAGATTTACATTAGAGTCCCAAATCAATTCTGCTTTGATACAGAAGTTGCAATACAAGCCTTTAAATGATAGGAATTTTAATGTAAACCCTTAAAAGACAACTACATTTCTAATACTACTGTTGAAAAGTCTGTGTTGGGCTCTGCACTTTGTCCTAGTAGACTTGATGTTTGAGTGGGTGATCTGAAGAGATGGAAGTGTTGGTGAGGATCTAGCCTCTGCTTACAGGAGATGATGGTGGATGAACCAGGTGGGAAGAGAAACCCTAGCATGTTGATCATGCTAGAAAGATTAGATGAAAAGCTGCAAGATCTGAAAGTTTGGTGTTTATGAGATGATCTGTCTTTGGGGGGGGGGATTCATAAACAGGATGTTGAATAAAAAGGCAGAACAAAAAACAGGTCCCGAAATAATAAATAAATTTATAAATAAAACAGCTGTATCCTAACTCTGTTTTGGCTATCTAGAATGTGTCTTATTTGTCCATTATAGTATATGTCTAGAATGGCTAAGAGAACCATATCTGAGGATATTCACCAAAGGGGAGCAACCTCCCCTTTGTTTCTAGGTTGTGTTCTTAGTGGCACAATTTACTACATATATAATGCTGTGACAGCCACCTAGACAGAACTAAAGTGATTTTCAGATACTGAAATACTAGTTTTACTTTTTTTTAAAGACTTTATTTATTCATGAGACAGACAGAGAGAGAGAGAGAGAGAGAGGCAGAGACATAGGCAGAGGGAGAAGGAGAAGCTTCTCCATGCAAGAAGCTGGATGTGGGACTCGATTCCGGGTCTCTGAGATCACACCCTGAGCCAAAGGCAGACGCTCAACTGCTGAGCCACCCAGGCGTCCCTGAAATACTGTTTTTACTTTGGCTCTGATGTTTGAACCACTGTTAGAGGTTTGATTTTTCTATCATTGTGTTAACTTTTCCTTCCTCGGGGGACTGTAACATGTTGTGTGCTCAAAGAAAGATGTCTTCAACTTCCTCCTGGTGTAGCAGCAGTACATTTTTAGGGAAGACTCACTTGCTAGAAGTTAGCTGCTAGTTATTCCTTCCATAACCTTGCTACTGGGGCTTCCATAAAGATGCCTCCTGTACAGCTCCTTTCTTTCTTCCCACAGCAAAACTATAACCTCAGATATATGAGCCTGTGGTTTGCTCAGTTCTATTTCTGTGCTACTTTCCCATCTTGTTTCAGTGGAGTCTTCTATGTGTCCAGAGCCCTCCTTCTCCCCTCCCAACCTCCAAAATGAGGATAAAACCTCAAAAATAAATACATACATACATATAAACCCTCTATTTGCGCTTTTCAGAAAGATGAAAAGATTTCATTTGTGCTGTGATCATATTCCTCTTTCCAAGGTTCCTTGTATTGTCAGACTTTACTCTTTTATGTGGAAGGAATGTCCGGCATCAGCAAGTAGGTGATGAGTTACATTTGAAGCAGGAATCTTCCCTATTCCTAAAACCACATTACCCTTCAGGCCAACCCTAAAAACACAGCTGACTTATTTCCTCTTAGGGTACCCAGGGAAAGTGAGAAGGGGCTCTTCTCTACTTCTTCTCCCCAAATAAGCAAGACTCCATCTCTCACTAGGGCTCCTCCTGGCCCTCCCTAGAACCAAAAACAAGTTTTACCTGAGCACAGCCAACCCTCTAGCAGAGGTTCTGTTCCTCAAATGCCCAGTAAACCCTAACCTGGAAGCTTAAAAAAAAAATCCAAATGCCCAGGCCACACCCCAGACCATTTGATCTGACATTCTAGTTAAGACCCTCTAAAGGTCTTTGTCACCTTCCCACCTGTCAGAGCTGGTTCCTAGACTTAAAGTTTTGGAGAATGTGGCCTTGAGGTTCCATAGGGGAAGAACATTATATTGTTTGTCATGACAAACTGTAATGCTACCACCCGCTGACAGCTGTCATTTATTGATCAGTTCCATGTCATGCACTCTGCTATGTCTCTCTGTATGTTGTCTTCACGTTTTTACTGCATCTTTATGTATATTATATTTACTTTTTGTACTTTATTCTTTTTTTACTATGTTTAATCTTAACTATGAAATGGTTCTTCTTATTACCATTTCACAGAGAGGAAAAGGAAGTGTTAGGAAGGGTAGGTAATGTGGTCAAAACCACACAACCAGTAAATGAGGGGAAACAGATGATAATGTAGGTCACATGTTAGATTGAGAACAAAGAAGAAAAAACTGTAAAACAAATAGTTTGTGCTCTAATTAGAATTATGCCAACAGTTTACCATTTGTGCCTAATTACAATATATCACAATAACGATTATGATTATAAATATTGTTAAACAGATAACATTAACTTGAACAAATTTCTTTTGATTATAGCACAGCTCAAATCTTTATTTAATGAATAGCTAGTAATTATAGCTAATATTTTATTGAGTACTTACTATACACTAGGCATCAGAGTAAGTATTTTATGTATATTTCATTTAACCTTACTGGGAAAAAAAAAAAAACCTCTGAGATCCGTACTATGACTTTCGCAGCTTTATTGAGATATAATTGACGGAACATCTCCAGCCCTTCACTGTCCCATGTCTTTGTTTAATACATTATCAGTGAATATGTCGCTTCAGCGTGCTCAGCCTCTGCACTTTGTACTAACGTGGACTGGCTATTCAAAACTTGTAACGTGCCTTGTGAGATATTTATAATTATTTTAAATGTCTACACGAGTTTCCTTCTTTGCTATTAATAGTTCTTGTTTTGAATATAGATGATGGTAACCTCATGGAATCTTCTGTATAAGAACAATTCCTACTTATTATTCTCTCATTTCAACCACATAAAAGCAACCTATCTTCTTAGATTAAAAAACAAACAAACAAACAAACAAAAAGTAACTTGCAGGGGCGCCTGGGTGGCTTAGTCCATTAAGCATCTGCCTTGGGCTTGGGTCATGATCTCAGGACCCTGGGATTGGCCGGTGGCGGGCTCCTTGCTCAGTGAGGGATCTGCTTCTCCCTTATACTCTGCCCCCTCCACTCATGTGCATTCACTCACTCGCTCGCTCCCTTGCACTCTCTCTTTCTCTCAAATAAATGAATACATCTTTAAAAAAAAAAAAAAACAGTAACTTCCAGAGTCATCTAAGTTTTTGAATTGTGTGTTTCACTGAGGAATGGTAGAATCTATGTATATTTAAAGTAATCATTTTGGGGGCGCCTGGGTGGCTCAGTTGAATGAAAATCCACCTCTTGATTTCCCCTCAGGTCATGATCTCAAGGTCATGGGATCAAGCCACATATTAGGTTCCACACTGGTCATGGAGCCTGCTTAAGATCCTCTCTCTCCCTCTGCCTCTCATTCCCTCTTTCTCTATCTCCATCCCTCTGTCTCAATAAATAAATAAACAAAAAAACAAACCTTTTGTATTAAAAATTGACCCCAAAACATGCACGTTGAAAGTCTTGATTAGTAACAACTATTTTTATGAAATCTTTATAGTAGGAGGCATTCAGTTCAAAAGATCATCTATGAAATAACAAAACCTGAACCTAAAGGACCCTCAAATATCAGCCGATTAGTATGACAAGAAAGTAATTGGCATATCTTATTCCAATTCATGGTGATGGAGAAAGAGCCACCTTTCACCAGTCCTGGTTCAGTCACACAGGGTTGTAGGTGATCTTCTCAAAAATTCCTTGTCTCATCTTTGTCCAACTCCTCTTCAGGTGTTACACCTAGCAGAAAACCCGTAGGCTTGGGGTTTAGAAAACCTGGATTCCTTTTGTTGTCTCTCTCTCTCTCTCTCTCTCTCTCTCAGCTCTCTAATACTTTGATGTGCCTGAGGTTTCCAACATTCCTCAAAGAGATGTTGCAGAATGAGGACTAACTTAGTAATTCTTCAGTAATGCCTCTCATTCATAGTATTAGTGTGTAGACTAAATAAGATACTTTATGTACATAGTTGAAATCCAGTGATTGTGATGTACTTGATATATAGCGATAGGTCTACAATAATACAGAATTCTTAAAAAATAAAAAAATAAAAAAAAATTAAAAAAAATAATACAGAATTCTTTGTAATCATATATGGCATCTGTAGAACCTTTAAAAGATCCCTTGAAAAGAAAACTCACTTATTGTGTCAGCAAAATCCCATCTGGAACCATTTAGAACTAAGTTGTACCTAATTTTTCTCCCAAACTAATAACTCCCTTCCAGTTTGTTGTGCTTGGTTTGGGGTTTTTTGGCACATAAAACTTATTTTCAAATCACTGAAACTCTCATGACCTAAAAGATTTGCTGTTTGAAGGTATTTGTACTGCTGTTAATCTTTGAGTGTATCCTCCGTGCTAACTGAATCAAGTTCCTTCTGCTTTATGATCGAATGCAAGGGTTATAAACTCAAGCCCCTTCAAGGATCAAATGTCAGGGTGTCACATCATGGGAGGTATAGTGTGGGGGAGCCGGGGAGTGCACAATTTTTAAAAAAATTGACCATCATTAGAGGTGCCTAGGTGGCTTAGTCAGTTGAACATCAGACTCTTGGTTTCAGTTCAGGTCATGATATCATGGGTCATGAGATTGAGCCCCAGATCAAGCTCCACATTCAGTGGGGAGTCTGCTTAAATATTCTCTCCCTCTGCCTCTCCCATACACATGTACACATGTACACATGCACACTCTCTAGAATAAATCTTTTTTAAAAATTGAACACCATTAGCTAGATAGAACATAACTTCTAGCTAGATTCCACTAAAGATCCACCAGTTCACAGACATTCAGCTACTAAGTATCTTATGATAATTAATCCTACCCCCAAATGGAAACCGTTATATTCCCCTTCATACTTGTTAGTAAGTTAACTACTTAACTTACTACTTACATACTTACATACTTGTTAGTAAGTTAACTAAACATAAAGATTTGAATATACCAGGCAGTTCACAAAGTCCATTGTAGTAATTAGGGCCCAAATCTAAAAGTATTTTAGTAGCAAACAACTAAAGAACTATTGTCTATCTAAATTTTTATGTTCTTATATTTATTCTAGAATTCATGAATTAGATAAAATGTTATCCTGGCATTGTATGTGTTAGCTTTACTGCCTTGCACACAAGAAGTGTTGAAGTTAGGTGGGTGACAACAAAGAAATACTTAGGATTTTTTACTACATGGTATTATGAAATCCATAACTTTAATTTACGGGCACTATTAATACTGTGCATTTCAATAAGCACTTTATGCCAATCATGTTCACCTTGAGTAATTCCAGGTAGTTCCTTACAGTCTCACAGTAGCCTAAGCAGTTAATACATCAGTGAAAGAACAACGATGTGGGCATCCTGAACCACAGGTCTCCCCCATACCAGACACAGTAGAGGCCCCTTGTGTGCATTATCTCAGTTTACAATCCTGATGCTGCTTCTACAGGCTGTTCATTCTTGCTCTTTCATGCTTTGAAGATACTGAGCCTCGGAGACTGTCATGTGAATGGTAACAGACCTTTCCACTTCTAAATCCTATGCTGGGGCGGCTCAGTCAGTTAAGTGTCTGCCTTCAGCTCAGGTCATGATCCCAGGGTCTTGGGATGGAGCCCTGCGTCAGGCTTCCTGCCCAGTGGGGAATCTGCTTCTCCCTCTGCCCCTCCCGCTCACTCTCTCAAATAAACAAAATTTTTTTAAAAAAATAAATCCCATGCTGGTATGCTGGAAACCTCTCTTATACCACCCCCAACCCCCACATTGTCAGTGGCAACATCATTAAATTGATTAGAGCAATTGAGTGGACTTGGTTAACCTTGTAATATGTTCCTCCATATCAGGTTGCTCTGGGGAAGGAAAGGTTCAATTTTTCAAATTCTCTATAGAGGGTTTCTGCCCCCATTTACTAAATCTGCCTGGATATCAGAAACTTTGATGTCAGTGTACACTGTATACAGAAGCAACCTGTACTAGAAATGTAAACTACAAAAGTGCATAAACCTTTTAAGACTGTCCATTATGGGAAAACATTAACATATGTTGATACCAAGGTAAGCTTGGAAAATGGAGGATCAATATGTTTTCTTTCAGAAGTTAAACTTCTGATTTTTCTTCATACTCTCCACTCTAGCTCTACCCATGCCTCTCCAGCTCAAATGTGGTTCCTTCCTTGGAACCTTCCTCTAGCCCTCCAGGTAAAGTTAGGCATTCACCCCTTCATGTAGCATTTTGAAGATTTTGTCACATCTACTTCTTTCCATGCACCGCTCCACTGCTAAACTGTGAGTTCCTTGGAGCCAAGGCTGCTTGCTGACTCTGCTTTACATCCTTGTGTTGCTAAACACTGAGCCCAACTGTCTGATGGTGGATGCTCCCTGCATGTCTGACAAGTGAATGAGTGAATAAAACCCATATAGCTGCCTGACCTCAGCACCATTAGTCCCTCCTAGCATCTAGTTCTTGACAAGTTAGGAGGTCAAGTTATGTTGGTGAGCTTACAAAGGTTCGTCTACATTGTGGAAATTCGTGCCCTTACTTTCACAATTTGCAGGGGAAAGAAAAGATACGAACTACCAACCAAACCCCTTCATTAATAGCAAGAAGACTAGTTTCAGGTAAGTGTTCTTTTTCTCCTGTATGTTTTGGCAACTTTTTTCATAGTTTCCAAAGTCGAATCTGAAATCCCTTCCTTAGGAACCCCTGGTTTGGGGTGCCTGGGTGGCTCAGTTGGTTGAGCTTCTAGCTCTGTTTCAGCTCTGGTCACAATCTCAGGATCATAGGATCTAGCCCCACTTTGGTATCCACGCTCAGTGGGGCACTTGCTTGAGGATTCTTTCCCTCTCCCTCTACTTCCCCTACCCTGTCTGCACTTTCTCTCCCTCTATCTCTCAAGTAAATAAATCTTTTTTTTTTAAGAGTCCCTAGTTCTTAGGAGAAACAAAGGTATCAAGGAAAAATCCCCTTTCCTTGATGCTCTCACCTCCAATTGACAATTCAAACAGGGAAAACTTCTGAAACTATCTCACACAGCTTGTAAGATGGCAAAAAGCCCTGTATTTATTGATGTCTAAGAAAAGTTTGCCTTAGTAGTTTAGGTAATGTCCTAGAATTTTTATCGTATTTATTCCATATCGTTCTTATTTGAAAAACTAGTAAATTGCCTTTAAAACCACAGGACTGCATCTTTTTTGAAGTTTTTGAAAACGCTTTGGTCCAACTTATTAGACTTTGAACCTTGCTTGAGTGGTAGCCTTGCTTTGTAATAAAACACTTCTTTCCACTACCACTTATTGGAAAGTCTTTTCAAAATCCTCAGCAGACAGCTGCTCTAAATGTACCTGAGTTATATTCTTCTTTTCTAGAGGGGAAAACAGAAAAAAATACCACTGCCTCTACTCCACTGCCATCACCTAAAAGCAAGTTTATTAGACAGCTCCAAGTGGACTTGGTAATGCTCCTCTCTGGTCTCATATTTTTTACTCTTCAGGATTATCAAGTCTTTTTCTTTCTTCCTTTCTTTCTCCCTTTTCTTTTATTGTCTTTTTCTCTTTCTTTTTCTTTCTACATTTATAAAGAATACTTAATATTAGAAAAGCTACTTGGATGGTTTTGACATCAGAGTTACACAATATTTTTTAAAGATTTTATTTATTTATTCATGAGAGACAGAGAGGGAGGCAGAGACACAGGCAGAGGGAGAAGCAGATTCCCTGAGGGGAACTCGGGACTTGATCCCAAGGTCCTGGTATGAATCACTGCCTCGGGCTTCCCTGCTCAGCAAGGTCGTCTGCCTCTCCCTTTCCCTCTGCCCCTCCCCCAGCTCATCACTCTCACTCTCTCTCAAGTAAATAAAAATCTTTTTTTTAAAAAAAAAAAAATAAAGGGACAACAATAATCTGAGTTAATGTTTGTAAGAGCAGCTAGATAACATGGCAAAGTCAGACAACAATCATTTCTTCACTCCTGCCCCATTTCTCCTAAGCAGATACACTTAGGTGCTCCTCAGTGGTAGTGTATATAAAGGATGGTCTCCAAAATGAGATTGGCAGCTTTAATTTGTTTGATATGTGCAATCATAGTCTGTGTTAAATTCAAAATGCCTGTCCAATCAAGGATTCAATATAGAAAAGAGGCAGTAACAAGCATGCTGCATGCTATAATAAAGAAATCTGTTGATTGAAAACAGTTTGTATATTTTGGAAATGATAGGGAATGTAATTGGTAAGAAAGAAAAGGATAAGGCTTCATAAATAACGGGAAATAGAGCATATTTTTTACTGATAACACTAACTTGATTTTAGTGTTTAGTTTTTGTGTGCCAGAAAATGAGAAAGGTGGGTCCTTTCTTGTTACTCTAAATGTCATGATTAATGAAATGACCTTTTTTTTATTTTTTGTTTTCATGGAGAGCATCTTTCACAGGTTGAATCTTAGGCAGTGATGGGTAATGTGCTCTGTTCTTTAAGAACTTTCACAGGGACACCTGGGTGGCTCATCGGTTAAGCATCTGCCTTCAGCCCAGGGTGTGATCCTGGGGTCCCAGGATCAAGTCCCAGGATCGAGTTCCACATCGGGCTCCCTACACGGAGCTTGCTTCTCCCTCTGCCTATGTCTCTGCCTCTCTATCTCTCTGTGTCTCTCATGAATAAATAAATAAAATCTTTAAAAAAAAAAAAGGTACTTTCACAAAACGTCTTTGTTTTCTCAACTGAGAAGACTAGGTATATATTTAACTTTTTTTGTTGTTACAAAGTGCTCCATGAATGTATTTTTGTGATAAAAGAGTTAAACAATAGAGAAGTGTACAGGGCAAAAGCATAATGGTCCTCCATCCCCTGCCTCACTCCCACTCCCCTCCCTGAGGCTACCACAGTTTAGCGGGCATCCTTCCAGCACTTTTATATGTGTTTATCTGGATAGAGATTCATATGCAAATCATTTGAGGGGCTACAGTATTAAGAAACAGGATTTTGTTCTTCCTGTCATTCTCAAGCCTACTTTCTGCACAGATATAAAAATATACATATAGGCTGCCTAGGTGGCTCCATTGATTAAGCGTCTACCTTCAGCTCAGGTCATGATCTCAGGGCCCTGGGATGGAGCCCCGCATTAGGCTCCCTGCTAAGCAAGGAGTCTGCTTCTACCTCTCCCTCTGTCTCTCCTCCCTGCTTATGCTCTCTCTCATGCTCGCTCTCTCAAATAAATAAAATATTTAAAATATATATACATGTATATATAAAGTCACACCCTGGAGGGCTGGTAATAGCAGCTGTGCACCAGAAACATGCTATTGATTAGGGACACCAGCAGTTGTGTCTTGAGTGGGTTAGCAAGGACCCTCTTCACCAAGCTCTGCCCCAGGGCACAAGCTTCCCTGTAGGGCTTTTCCACTCATTTGGCTGGTTTCCAGCTTTTCTCTCTAAAGCATAAATTCTGCAAAAAATGGAACTTTCCCCTCAACTAAATACTCTTGACAGTACCTTTACTGTTTTCTCTCACACTTACCTTTTCTCCTTTTTTTTTCATTTTTTCTCCTTTTTTAAGTTCCTTTCTCCATTAATTTAAAATCCTGCATTTAGGGGCACCTGGCTGGCTCAGTCAGTACAGTGTGTGACACAGTCTCAGGATCATGATTTGAGTCCCATGTTAAAAAATTTTTTTAAATGTTTATTTATTTATGATAGTCACAGAGAGAGAGAGAGAGAGAGAGAGAGGCAGAGACACAGGCAGAGGGAGAAGCAGGCTCCATGCAGGGAGCCTGACGTGGGATTCGATCCCGGGTCTCCAGGATCGCGCCCTGGGCCAAAGGCAGGCGCTAAACCGCTGCGCCACCCAGGGATCCCCCATGTTAAAAATTTTTTAAATAAAATCCTAGAGTGCCTGGGTGGCACAGTAGGTTGAGCATCCAACTCTTAGTTTCAGCTCACCTAAGCTCAGAGTTGTGAGATCGAGCTCCACGTTGGGCTCCACTCTCAACACTGAGTCTGCTTGGGATTCTCTCTCTCTCTCCTCTTCCTCCTTATGCTCTATCTCATTCTTTCTAACTCTCTTTCTCTCTTTTTTTCTCTAAAAATAAATAAAATATTTTTTTTAATCCTACATTTAGGGCGCCTGGGTGGCTCAATCGGTTGTCTACCTACAGCTCAGGTCATGATCCCAGGGTCCTGGGGTCGAGTCCCATGTCGGGCTCCCTGATCAGCTTGGAGCCTGCTTCTCTCTCTGCCTTCTGCTCCCCCTGCTTGTGCATGTGGGTGCTCTTGTTCACGCTCTGTCTCTCTCTCTGTCAAATAAATAAAATCTTTTTTAAAAAAACCCTACATTTAGACTTAGCATAAGTGATCTCATTTTATGTAAAAATCCAGCTATTCAGAAAACTCTAGCTAGAAATTTTCATTGTACCATATTTGTGGTGGTTCATAATGATAGAATACTAGCTGACTCATAGAAGAGACTTCTAGACTGATCCCAGGATTGTGAGCTCAAGCCTCATGTCCAGCTCTTTGCAGAGTCTGCTTAAGTTTCTCTCTACCTCTCCCCCTCCTCTCTATGCACTCTCTCTCTCTCTCTCTCTCTCTCTCTCTCTCAAATAAATAAATCTTTTCAAAATATTAACTGGATGACTATATAAAGAATGAAATTACTAACCAACATAGAAGTGTGACATTTAGCATATATTATCAAATTAAGTATATGCTGTAAGCAGAATCTCCTTTTTTTTTCATTTTTTCTCCTTTTTTAAGTTCCTTTCTCCATTAATTTAAAATCCTGCATTTAGGGGCACCTGGCTGGCTCAGTCAGTACAGTGTGTGACACAGTCTCAGGATCATGATTTGAGTCCCATGTTAAAAAATTTTTTTAAATGTTTATTTATTTATGATAGTCACAGAGAGAGAGAGAGAGAGAGAGAGAGAGAGAGAGAGGCAGAGACACAGGCAGAGGGAGAAGCAGGCTCCATGCAGGGAGCCTGACGTGGGATTCGATCCCGGGTCTCCAGGATCGCGCCCTGGGCCAAAGGCAGGCGCTAAACCGCTGCGCCACCCAGGGATCCCCCATGTTAAAAATTTTTTAAATAAAATCCTAGAGTGCCTGGGTGGCACAGTAGGTTGAGCATCCAACTCTTAGTTTCAGCTCACCTAAGCTCAGAGTTGTGAGATCGAGCTCCACGTTGGGCTCCACTCTCAACACTGAGTCTGCTTGGGATTCTCTCTCTCTCTCCTCTTCCTCCTTATGCTCTATCTCATTCTTTCTAACTCTCTTTCTCTCTTTTTTTCTCTAAAAATAAATAAAATATTTTTTTTAATCCTACATTTAGGGCGCCTGGGTGGCTCAATCGGTTGTCTACCTACAGCTCAGGTCATGATCCCAGGGTCCTGGGGTCGAGTCCCATGTCGGGCTCCCTGATCAGCTTGGAGCCTGCTTCTCTCTCTGCCTTCTGCTCCCCCTGCTTGTGCATGTGGGTGCTCTTGTTCACGCTCTGTCTCTCTCTCTGTCAAATAAATAAAATCTTTTTTTAAAAAAACCCTACATTTAGACTTAGCATAAGTGATCTCATTTTATGTAAAAATCCAGCTATTCAGAAAACTCTAGCTAGAAATTTTCATTGTACCATATTTGTGGTGGTTCATAATGATAGAATACTAGCTGACTCATAGAAGAGACTTCTAGACTGATCCCAGGATTGTGAGCTCAAGCCTCATGTCCAGCTCTTTGCAGAGTCTGCTTAAGTTTCTCTCTACCTCTCCCCCTCCTCTCTATGCACTCTCTCTCTCTCTCTCTCTCTCTCTCTCAAATAAATAAATCTTTTCAAAATATTAACTGGATGACTATATAAAGAATGAAATTACTAACCAACATAGAAGTGTGACATTTAGCATATATTATCAAATTAAGTATATGCTGTAAGCAGAATCTATTTTATTTTTTTTTAATTTTTATTTATTATTTATGTATTATAGTCACAGAGAGAGAGAGAGAGAGAGGCAGAGACACAGGCAGAGGAAGAAGCAGGCTCCATGCACTGGGAGCCCGATGTGGGATTCGATCCCGGGTCTCCAGGATCGCGCCCTGGGCCAAAGGCAGGCGCTAAACCGCTGTGCCACCCAGGGATCCCAGAATCTATTTTCTTGGTAAGCTCTGTTTGTGTGAGACTGCATTTCTCTCTTGCCAAACATCTAGCAGCATAGCACTTTTTAAAAATATTTTTTTAAGTTTATTTATTTAAGTACTCTCTACACCCAACGTGGGGCTCAAACCTACCACACTGGGATCAAGAGTCACACACTCCTCTGATTGAGTGTAACCAGGTGCACCTTTAGCACCTTGGATTCCAAGTTCACCAAACTTGGCCCACTATTCAATCTCCTCAACATGTAGTGAGCATATTCTCTCTGCCAGACCTTTCTTGTTCTAAGAGACAAACACATAGTGTCCTCATTCTCTGAGAATCCATAATCTAATGGTGGAGAGGCAGCCTGCATAGAAGCGTTCTTAATTCTGCTGGAGTTGTGGAATGATTTCTGTTCTGCTTGGAGCAAAACCTTTTCATGATGAAGAAAGGAAAGCTAGAACAGTCTCTGGTCAGGGATGAGAAAATAAGCAGCCTCCTATACCCCAGGCAAGATTCTAATGACAGAATTTATCCCTGCAGGGAGAGGGTGAATTAAAATGCCATTTAAGCCTATACCAGGAACACTACTCTCTGAACTTTTTTGATTTCATACTCTAGCTTTATTTTTTCCTTTTTTACTAAATTCTTTTTTTTTTTTTACCCCCCATCCTCCCCACTCCTCTTTTTTTTATTCATAAGAGAGGCAGAGACATAGGCAGAGGGAGAAGCAGGATCCATGCAGGAAGCCCCCAATGTGGGACTCGATCCTGGGACTCCAGGATCACACCCTGAGCCAAAGGCAGACGCTTAAGCGCTGAGCCACCCAGGCGTCCCTTTACTAAATTCTTATATATTTCATTGTACAATATATAGGTAATGTGAAAGAGCACTAGTGTACTCTTCCTGTAAAATGTATCCTGTGGAACATGCACAAAAGACCAATTCTTAAGTGGATAAGGCTGAGAAGCACTATTTTTAAAATATTTATATGGGGACACCTGGGTGATTCAGTAGTTGAGCATCTGCCTTCGGCTCAGGTCGTGATCCTGGAGTCCTGGGATCAAGCCCCACATTGGGCTCCCTTCAGGGAGCCTGCTTCTCCCTCTGCCTATGTCTCTGCCTCTCTCTGTCTCGAATGAATGAATGAATGAATGAATGAATGAATGAATGAATCTTTTTTTAAAAATAAATAAAATATTTATATGTGTTATCTTTAATCCAGGCTTCCCCCGGCCCTGCCACTACCCTGAGAATCTTTTAAAAGACCCTTTGAGAGGTTTGGTTCAAACTAGTTTAATTTAGCTAAAGTGCCTTAACTTGAACAAACAGCAGCTCTGCTCTCTCCCACTATGATGAAAGTGGATCAGTCTGTGAGGACTCCCCAGACCCTTGCCCAAAGGACAGGATAGAGAAGATGGAGAGAAGAGGGTACCTTGAAATCCGAGTTGCACATGTAGCATCTGAAACTCAGACCAAGCAAGTGCATTCAGTGTCTACCCAAATAGTAAATATTAGTAAATCTTAGGGTCTTTGTTTTAGATTTTTGGAAATAAAAATACAAAGAAGTGTCAGTCAATTCTTCCCATAACTAATAGAAGAGACACATTTGAGGTGCCATTGGCACACAAACCCATGTATGTGTAAATTAGTCCAGAAGATTTATCAGTAGCCATCTTGTGATTTCATCACATCTTTTCTGGTCTGAAGAACTCAGTGTTGCGCCCTCTCTACTATGTGATGCCCCACAGCTGAGAGGGTCTCGATGTGTCCTGAACTCTGTGTGGCAAGGGACAACCTGTAATGCACCCAATGCTGTTAACACCGCACAGACTGTCGTGCACATGGGCCTCAGGGAGTTGACACCAGGACATCTGGTCTCTTACCTGCTGCTCATGGAAACTGCAAAAGGGGTGTGGCTTCTTTTGACAAGCAAATGTGATCAACCTCCACTGGAGTATATTCACATTGGGTCCAGTGACATGAGTAGTGAGTGACATGTAGCTACTGCAAAACAACAAATCATGGCCTAGGCAGGTTTTTAGAGGGCTCTTGCCTCACACTGTCCCCTGGCACTTTTGTCTACCTCTTGAAGCATTCACGGCAGTGCTTGCCAGGTCCCCGTGAGTCACTTTTGTCCACCTCTTGAAACATTCACAGCAGTCCTTGCCAGCCTCACTCTGCCAGACACCCATGAGTCCACCTCCCAGCCAGACATACATCCAGATAGGCATGTATTTTAGCCATGTGAAGGCAAACTGGCTGTTTTTACATTTCTATCATTGTGAGCAAATCAATATTTTTATTGCCTTAAACTTTTTATTTTTTTATTTTTTTTAATGAGATAGTAAAGGGATTTTTTAAGATTTTATTTATTTATTCATGAGAATACACAGAGAGGAGAGAGAGAGAGAGAGAGAGAGAGAGAGAGAGAGAGGCAGAGACAAAGGCAAAGGGAGAAGCAGGCTCCATGCAGGGAGCCTGATGTGGGACTCCAGGATCACGCCCTGGGCTGAAGGCGGCGCTAAACCGCTGAGCCACCAGGGATACCCTACCTTAAACTTTTTAATATTATGGCTTAAAGAGTATAAAAATGTAAGAGTGCTGTTAGTATTACCTTATGACTCTAATAGGTGGGCCAAGGTATTCCAGTTTTGAAAGCTAATTAAAGGAAGGATTTCATGAGAAGGAAATCCTTCATAAAGACAATATTCAGGATATGATTTTTTAAGTTGTTAGGATCCAGTGGGACACCTGGCTGGGTCAGCCAGAGGAGCATAAATAAATAAAAAGTTTTATTTTTATAAAGATTTCATTTATTTATTCATGAGAGGCAGAGACATAGGCAGAGGGAGAAGCAGGCTCCCTGCAGGGAGCCTGATGTGGGACTCGATCCCGGGACCATGAGATCATGCCCTGAGCCAAAGGTAGACGCTCAACCGCTGAGCAACTCAGGCGTCCCAAATAAAAACTTTTTACAAATAAGGTTACTAGAACCTGAAAGTATGCTTAAGACAAAATATTCAGAAGAACTGGGGAGAATTATGAGCTGGTATTGTGCCTACTACAAGACTTCTGATCATGGTGAGTTGTCTGACTTTGCAAGGTGCTGTTGCAAGTCTGTCAACTGGGTTTCCCTCCATCACC
The DNA here is from genome assembly GCF_018345385.1 of Vulpes lagopus. Taxonomy (NCBI): domain Eukaryota; kingdom Metazoa; phylum Chordata; class Mammalia; order Carnivora; family Canidae; genus Vulpes; species Vulpes lagopus. Next base: position 20,527,092 of record NC_054848.1, read on the forward strand.
CAGCCCAGGTGCCCTCCTGTCTGCTCGCCTCTTTTCCCCAGCCCTGCTGCCTCTTTCTGAGCACCTGCTCTTGTTGGACCACCTCTGTACATGGAGTTTTCACTTAGGTCTCTTCAACTTAGATATATCAGGAACCATCCTGAGTTGAAAGGGGAGTTCATCATGAGGATCCAGAGACCCTCAGAGCCTGGGGCCAGGAAGGCAGCTGATCTAGAGCCTGCACAGCCATCTGACCTTGTACCCACCATCCATCTGCACATCAGCTCATTCCCTTTCTCTCGAGAGTTAGAGGGTCTTGGTCTGCTCTGGGCACACTGGACAGTTTGTTCATGTTGCATTTCCCAAACCTAAACTGAAATAGGACCTTTCCCTCATTTCCCATCTCAATTCTAAGTCCCTGGAAAAGGGACTCTGACCCAATGGGCAGCATTACCTTGTACAGAATAATTGCTAGGGGCTTACTGTGGCCATGGAAGGAAACTAACATTCCAGGAGAGACTTTACAGAGACCTGGTAGCCACAGATTTATAGATTACTTTCCTTGTCTAACTAAGGTCTCCATAAAACCTGTGCCATGTTTGTTCTGACAAGACAAGAGAACTTTTTAAATAACTTTTCCTGAGAAGATAAGGAATCTGTAAAAGGAAGTGGGTTTATAGAGTGAGTCCCACTTTATTTCATCAACAGCTTGCCTTTTGACAGTTAGCTGGCATAGTTGACAGGGCATGCACTTCCTCATCCTTTTTCCTTCTGTCACCCAGTTCTGGCTGGCATATTAGAGAAGGAACCCTAGACAAACAGACTTTAGGGGCATGTAGGTGGCTCAGTCAGTTGAGCATCCAACTCTTGGTTTCAGCTCAGATCGTGATCTCAGGGTTGTAGGATTGAGCCCCATGTCAGTGTCGGTGCTCAGTGGGGAGTCTGCTTATGATACTCCCTCTTTCTCTCCCTCTGCCTCTGCTTCCACTCATGCATTCGCATTCTCATGCACGTGTGCTCACTCGCTCACTCTCTTTCTCTCTCTCTCAAATAAATAAGTAAGTCTTTGAAAGAAAGAAAGAAACCTAGACTTTGGCCTGAGAAACTTGTGGGAGCTACTTACAGGGCTGGTAAAGGCTGTGATCATATCAAGAAACTTCTTTCATGTTTTATATCTGCACCTGAGCTTTCTAGGTTGACCCTGCTGGCCTCAGGCTGTGTTGCCTCTAACGCAGCTCTACAGTGTCATATCTTGCCTTTGTCATGGCACATCCAGAGGGTTCTTAGTTTTCCTGGACTTGTTCACATATAGTGCCGCTGTTACCTGTTCCCTCTCCAGCCTCTCCCATTTACCTGAGAAATAGTTGTTCACCAAATAGAAAGGCATGCTTTCTCCTCTGGTTATTCTAAATTGGTTTCTCCATGATTTCCCCACAGTCAGGAGTCCTCCCTGGGAACCACGTTCTCTCTTTGGTCACATCTGCATTGTATTGGCTCCTGTCACTGACCCAGAGCAAACCCATATTTTCACTTTTCCTCATCAGACCTGCCTGTCCACTGTCCCCCTCCCAACTAGACTACTGCTTCCTCTTCTTGGGAATTCCTGTAGGTCTCAGCCCATTTTCAGAACAGAGATGTCATGAATTCAAGCATATGAACGGTTATTTCCTAGCCCCAGATTCTCTTGAGTAGCATACTGTTCATCATTCAGGTTTCCTTCTTTCCCATGAAATCCCCACCCACCAAGAGAGTATTTCATTAAAAAAAAAAAAATAGTCACTTAATTCAATGAAAGGAAAACTTCTCACCCTGAGGAGGAATTCTGGTATTTATTGGGCACATGTGAAGAGTGAGCCTGTGCAAGTGCCCTCAAACAGTGGTTCCAAACCAGGGGTGATTTTACCCTCGCAGGTAACATTTGGCAAAATCTGGAAACATATTTGTCACAACAGGGAGGGAGGCAGCAGTGTTACTGGCTTCTGGTAGGCAGAGGGCAGGGATGCTGATGAATACCCTACAGTGGACACAGGACAGCCCTACAACAAAGGGTTACTGGCCCACTGAGTCAACAGGTTAAGAAACCCTAACTAGGGGCTGGTGAAACTGATGTAGAGGGTGAGCTGGTAAGGGAGGGTCTGGGGGCACTGTGCTAAATACTGAAGAAACTAGTATTTTGTCAAGTCAAAGGTCACCAGAAGAAGTAAATGTGATAATGATTTTCTGGCCATGAGGAAAGCAGCCTTGGTCTTAGGGTCCCTAATTTTATAGAAGGGCAGCTGTGTTTGCTCTGGAACAGTGGTTTTCATGCTTCTGGTCTGGGGACTCCTTTACATGCTTAAAAAGTGTTGTGGGCCTTAAATTCATTGTTAAGTAACTATAATAGGGATGCCTGGGTGACTCAGTCAGTTAAGCATCTGCCTTCAGCTCAGATCATGATCCCAGAGTCCTGGGATCAAGTCCCATATTGGGCTCCCTGCTCAGTTGGGTGTCAGCTTCTCCCTCTGCCTGCCGCTCCACCTGCTTGTGCGTTTGCTCTCTCTGACAAATAAAATATTTAAATAAATAAATAAAGTAACAATAATAAACTCACTACATATTAACACAGAAACCCATTTTATGAAAATAACTACATTTTCCAAAAAAAAATTACGAGGAGAGCAGCATTTTAAATGTTTGCACATCTCTTTAATGTCTGCCTTATAGAAGACAGCTGATTTCGCATATCTGCTTCTGCATTTAGTCCATGGCAGCATCACACATCATGCAGTCTCTGGAAACTCCCCCCAGAAACCCTGAGAGAATTAGAGTGAAAAAGACAAATTATATAAATTAGATCTTTATAAAGTTTTCGAGAGGTTTTAACCTTGGGGAGCCCAGGGCTCAAGCTCTCCCTCAGGGGACCCTGGCCCATACGTTTAAGTTTAAGAACAACAGCTCTACAACTAGGGGTCAGTGAACTTGAATGTGAAGAAAGGTACATCTTTATTTTGCTCAACTTCTAACTGGAATTCAGTGCTGCCTTCAAACTACAGTGGTATCAGTGCTATCTATGATTTGTCACTGGTAGAAGTCAGAGGTATTTTCAGATTATATTACAGTTCTTGTGGGTATTTCAAATATTACTTTAGATCTGTGCTTTGAGGTTGTAGTCGCTATGGTACCAGATCTTGTCGTTTAATGTCCTCAAAGGAAAGTACATGTACTACTGTACCCTAAGTATGTCCCTTAAATATTTTGATAAATGTATTTCACTCTAATTGCTTTCCTTTGTAATCCTATTTAAAAACATTGTGGGGCGCCTGGGTGGCTCAGTCAGTTAAGGGCCCAACTCTTGGTTTCGGCTCAGGTCATGATCTCAGGGTCCTCCCCCTCGTTGCTCACATTCTCTCTCTCTCTCTCTAAAATAAATTTTTAAATATTTTTTTAAGAAAAGGAAAGGCTGCTGTCATTCACATAATAAACTCATCTTCTCTGCAAACTCAGCTACCCCAAAAGTTCTAGATAACCAAGTCTTCCCTGCCACTTGTTACAAGTTACTAAAGCTTCCTAAATATTCATAGGCCAGCACAGAAACAGGCTAAATTAATCACTTCTGAGAAGAGGCACAGAGTAGATAGGAGACTTTTTGTTGGTTGGTTGACTCTTTCATTTAACAGTTACATGTGGGATCCTTGGGTGGCGCAGCAGTTTGGCGCCTGCCTTTGGCCCAGGGCGCGATCCTGGAGACCCCGGGATCGAATCCCACGTCAGGCTCCCGGTGCATGGAGCCTGCTTCTCCCTCTGCCTGTGTCTCTGCCTCTCTCTCTCTCTCTGTGTGACTATCATAAATAAATAAAAATTAAAAAAAAAAAAACAGTTACATGTGTGTGTAATTTGAAGTATCAGAAGTTCAATAGGAGCACCTGGATGGCTCAGTCGGTTAAGCGTCTGTCTTTAGCTCAGGTCATGCATGACCTTAGTATCCTGGGATTGAGCCCCAAATAGGGTTCATGCTCAGCAAGGAGTCTGCTTCTCTGTCTCTGCCCTGCTCATTCTCTCTCTCTCTCCCTCTCTCTCTCTCTCTCTCTCTCTCTCTCTCTCTCTCTCTCTCCCTCCCTCCCTCCCTCCCTCCCTCCCTCTCATAAATTAATAAGTACAGGTTTTTTTATTTTTTTTTCAGTTTTTTTTTAAAGTTCAGTATATCTGGTTAGAAAAAGCTGTCCCCTTTACCATAGCACTTCCATCTCCTAGACCTTAAAAGCACCCACTTGTAATTATATCGATGACTATTTTAGTATTCTGTCCTTATCTCTAAACAACAGGCACAGGGTGCATTCTCCTCTCATTTCAGTGGATGATGAGGACCTGGTGCCTGCTCCCATCCCCACCACACATGCACATTTCCCACCCCCTCTCCCATGCCCAGGAGGCAGTTAGATCACACTTCTGGCCAGCCACCAGTCATTATTTATACATACCAACCCTTCCCTTGGTTATCTAAACTTGCTCTTCATCCTGTTCAAACATACCTGGTATTCCAGGCTCATGGCCCTCTTGGCCTGGTGGACAGCTGTCCAGCTGTTATCCTGGGGACCTCCCCTTAATTTTACTCAGAGTCTTCATGTCCTGGATTCTCCATCTTTCTTTACTGTTCCTCTTTTGGGGAGAGGTAGAGTACCTCTTCTAAGTAGCTTCCTAGAAAAGTATCTATGGCAGATGAAGTGTTTGAGACCTTGTTTGCTTTAAAATGCCCTTAATCGGGATCCCTGGGTGGCGCAGCGGTTTGGCGCCTGCCTTTGGCCCAGGGCGCGATCCTGGAGACCCGGGATCGAATCCCATGTCGGGCTCCCGGTGCATGGAGCCTGCTTCTCTCTCTGCCTTGTCTCTGCCTCTCTCTATATATATGACTATCATAAATAAAAAATAAAATAAAATAAAATGCCCTTAATCTACTCAAACCTAATCACTAGTTACAGAATTCTAGACCGGAATTTCATTTTTTAAAGATTTTATTTATTTATTCATGAGAGACACACAGAGTGAAAGGCAGAGACCTAGAAAGAGGGAGGAGAAGCAGGCTCCACTGCAGGGAGCCCGATGCAGGACTCTGTCCTGGGACCCCGGAATCACACCCTGAGCCAAAGGCAGATGCTCAACTGCTGAGCCACCCAGACATCTCTATATGTGACCTTCTTAAATTGCTTGTTCCTTTTCTGAAAATTTAAGGCTCTCTTTTGCACTCAGTCATGGACACATTCACAATAGTGGGTCTCAGTTTGGGGCAGTTTTTATTCACAGTGCTAGGCTCTTTGTGAAACCTTTCCATCTGGAATGTCAAGCCCTCCAGTTATGAGAAGTATTATTGAACACTAAGTGCCAACTGAAAAATATTTATTGAACACTAAGTACCAGGTGCTATTGTAAGCATTTTCTGCATTTTAATGATTTCTTGTAACAACCTTATGCAGTAAATACTCTTGTTATCCCCCTGTTACAGATGAGATGGAGGTACAGAGAGGTTAAGAAACCTGCTCAAGGGGCAGCCTGGGTGGTTCAGCGGTTTAGCGCCACCTTCAGCCCGGGGAGTGATCCTGGAGACCTGGGATCGAGTCCCACATTGGGCTCCTTGCATGGAGCCTGCTTCTCCCTCTGCCTGTGTCTCTGTCTCTGTCTCTCTCTCTCTCTCTCTGTCTCTCATGAATGAATGAATAAATAAATAAATAAATAAATAAATAAATAATATTTTTTAAAAAAAGAAAGAAAGAAACCTGCTCAAGGTAACACAGCAAGTTGATGGCAGCTAGGATTCAAATCCAAACAGTAGCTCTAGAGCACATTTTAAATGTAACTACCTTGTGCAGAATGCTAATGGTTTGTAAATTGTGTAAATAACTAAAACTAAGTCCCCAACTTTGTCACAGATGTCCTCCAACTTCCCTAATGGACCAGTTGTCTTAACTTCACCAACTTATACTATGGCTCTTGTTTCCACATAAAAGTTGCCAAAATTGTCATTAGACTCTGGGAGTAATTTTTTTTTTTTTTTTTACTGTTTACCTCAAATAAAATTTCATTAGCAGAGAACTGGTTGATATTAAAATAATTGCATAAAACTTGATTTTCATTACATGAAAGGAATGTAAATTGGACAATTACCCTAAAATAGTATTAGAGAATGCAAGTGATAAAGCATCAATATCCCTCTTTTTCCCTTCCTTAATAATTGAGGGAGAGTTTTTAAATCGTCCAAGTTTACATGAGGGTTTTAGAAGAATTTAGATTTTCTTTACCTGGTAATCATCTTCATTTTTATAAAACTGACATCACTGTAAAACTGTATTTACTCAGGTTAAAATTTGACTGACCTGTTGCTGACTTGAGTCACACCAGGTCACTTGAGACCCAAAATAAGTATGTTCTAAGTATTGGGTAACCATTATAAGCTATTTAGAGCCAAGATTCACTTAAGACAAGTTGACTTCTTTTCTCCAATCACTGAGATGGTGGACACATTCATCAATAATGTCCCGATGTGCTCATTAGCTCTCCACACAGGGAGGGATGCCAACAAGATGTACAGAAGTAAATTCAGTAGAATCTCGAAGGTCAAGAGTTAGAACTATTCTGTATGTTAGCCCATGCACTGGTAAAATTTTTTTTTTTTTTGCAGTAATGTATTCTGTGATTTGATGTGGCCCATGGTTTGTCTGAATGCAGGCAATTACGCTTGTAATAAGGGTTCTGCTGTCCAGTTTTTCTCCATCCTGAGGAATGTCAGAAGGTGAATATTCTGCATCTAAGGGAAACATGAAAAATAAAAATGGAAACACCTAAAGTATGCCTTTACTTACATAAATCAAGGGGCAGGTGCTGGCGTTTGCGGTGAGGGCCAGCTCTGCACTTAGCTGAGCAGGGCCACATGAGCCTGGGAGCAGGAAGTCAGTCAGGCTGTGAGTGATGCTACCTCTGTGTTTAGAGGGAAAGATCAGGGTAGGAGAATAATAACTGTACCAACTTGGGTTCGGTTATAAGGGAAATATTGCCCCATGAGTTTGGAATGGAGGAAATGACCTATACATCACTGCTGTGTACTATGGGAAAGACTTGGACTCTGTGTTTTCCCATGTCTCTCCCTTATGAGATGGCAATTTCCTTTAGGGATTTCTCTGTGTGTCCACTAATGGAGAGACGAAAGAGAAAGAGTCACAAATTAACATCATTTGATAGTAAGCGTCTGTGTCTTTTCAACTCTCTGCTTCTCTTTGTAGAACTCTCTAAGTCAGGAAAATCATTCAGGGGAAGCCTATGCATTTTGATGTTAACGGATTCCACTCTTACGGACAGACCACCAGTTAACTACATGAAATGAGGGTGGTGATGGTTTTCAAAATGAAATAATGTTTTATGTAACTTGGAGTTTTCTCTCTGAACTTTGGCCACACTGTAGAAAAGCTGGGAGGAGGGAAGCAGCTCTGTCAAGCACAGAATTACACACGGGGGAAGAAATTAATCTAAATACTGAGGGAGAAGCCTGTGTTCTCTTGCATGATATTTAGCAGCAAGAGCAAGGAGAGGGATGTTTCTTTCTTTGTGTAATGTGCAGTAGTTACAATAAACACAAGATTTCCAAATCTCAGAGGACTCTCTTGACAGTTGCTTGATAACAGCTTTTTTCATTCCATAGTTTTGACAGTTTGTGTGTGTTGCCATATCTAGTGTAAACTAAAACATCACTGTCATTCTGTTTTTCTTTTGTATGTGGCTTTTTTTTTTTCATCTTTAGGATAATGAAAAAGATGGGCTTTTCACTTGTAGACTAGAGTAAGGCAAGTTGTGTGTGGAGATTAGCATGTGTTTATGAGTTTTGAAAGATTCAAGTTGACAGCAGAACACTGCTTTAAATAATTTTCTTCTCCATATTGCTTCAGTAAAAGTGTAAGTGGGATGTGTAAGTTTTCTCTTAATCTTTTGATAAATAGCAAATCTAAGGCATCTGTGTGGGTACCTATATTATTTATCTACAGTTACTGAAAATGAATGAATACAATAAACATCTCTAGCACTCCTGGCTGTGCAGCCTTTGAGAAATAAGCGTTCTGTTCCTTGTCACTAACACAGTCTTGCCCTATTCCACCTTGGTGCTTTTCCCTCCCCTAGTATGCTTCCCACCATGTGATGGATCCCCCGTTCCACCCACTTCTGCCAAGTTCCTAGTAAATGACGTCATTGATCTGTTTTAGAAACAACAAGGTTTTGCCGTCGGTTTATTTATCTGGTCTTGGTTTTTCTAGAGCAACTCTAGAAACTAAATTGCATCGGCTCCCTTTTTGAGGCTGCAGGGGAAATGACAAGCCAGGAGCGCTAGCCAGGGTCACAGCAGTCTTGACTCCTCAGGGGGAAACACTGAAATTTTGCACATTCCAGAAGGGGTCCTGTGGAATTTATCCTGGGAGACCTTCCCCCACTCCAGCCCCAATAACCTTTGATTTACAGAAATCTCAGTGAGGTTATTTTGCCATCAAACCAAATTTGCTGTAGCGTAGCAAAGCTCCCAATGCCGTCATCTGGCATGTTACAGACAAATTCCAATTACTTTTCTACTTCGAGCTATTGTTAAACACTACAAGCTAGCTGACAGTAAAATTATAAATACAGGTGTTGTCACACTACACTATAATCAGAATTTTAATTTGAATTTTCATTCGTAAAGCCTTTTTTTTTTTTTACATGAAAATGGGAATAGAATTAGTTTTATTGACAGTAAAAAGACATTTTGAAAGCTTCCTAAATCATTACCTGTATTTAGCAGGAGGAAAAATTGTATATGTCCATGTAAAAAGAAGAGTTTTATTATCACATATTTACTCATTATATTTGGTGGTAAATAAAACGGGGAAGACGTGTTTGACAAATGATTGACGGGACTCACTGGGTTTTTGCTTCATCAGAACAATAGACAGACATAAATAGATATTTTGCTTTTGTTTTGTTCTGCTAGTGCTAATGTAGACCTGTAGACGAAATCTTCTTCTCGCAAATTAAGTACAGCCTGTTGGGAGTCTGCATGCAATGCTCAACTTTTCATTTGGCAATTTTCTCTTCTTACCCAGATTCATCATCTGTAGCGCTTTTTCCTCCTTGCGTGGTGGTTGGAGTGGGTTCCCCCTTCTCAAGTCCCTTTTTTTCCCTCAAGGCATTTAGTGTCGTGTCTGCCAGATTTCAGTGATGAGCAGCGAATTGCTTTTAAAGTGGGCATTATGCCAGTTCAGCAGCACAATGGAAAACCAATCTTCCACCATTCTACTTTTGATGCTGTTATTGTAGCATTTTAGATAACTGCTGCCACGGAAAAGGGTGGGGGGGAGATGTGCTCAATTGCTACCAGTTAGTCAAGTTAAATCCAGAGGAGCATTAAAATTACTCTGAAAACTGTTTGTCAGAGGTCATATGCCGTCTGTGGCTGCTGCACATAGGATGGATGCTCTGTTCTGGTGGCTTTTTTCCCTTTCTTATTACTGTGACTGACCAGCTCTCTAAATAGCCCTTTACTACCTGTTTACTTATTGTCTTCACCTCCCTGTTGAAAAAAATCTGTCAAACAGAAATGTTGAAAAGTTTCTTTAAAGTGCTGGAAATAGCAGGAGAGTGAGTTGTTCGGGGTGCTAGAGTTTGTACAGTGTGAAAGCAAAAAAAAAAAGTGGGGGAGAGCAAGAACATAATTCTCTGGTTTCTATAGCAAGATTACTGTTTTCTTCTTTTTCTCTTCACTTTTCAACCACTGGGTTCACTGTTCGACTTTTTTTTAATAGCACAAATGGAATTTATCCTCACTCTATCTCAAGTCCCTCTCCACTGGCTCTGCTTGTGAATGAAAGCGACTCCCTACGATGGCTGTAGGCCAGATGGCAGCTGTATATGTTGGATTGGATGTCTTTTGGAGTGAGCCATATTTTTAAAATCAGGGCCAATAGATGGACTATTTTGAGGGTGGCATTAACACTGCAAGCCTGCTCCATTTCCTCAGAATTTATTTAAACTTTAAAAATTACATAAATATCCTATAATCTGTGTTAAAAATAATTGAGTTGTGATCTCTTAGGTGTATGTATCGCAGTAATAACAAAAGCAACTCAGATTTCTAGGATGCCTTTCTTCTAAAGTGTGTATGTTTATTTAGCTTTATACTATATCAAATGGATTATTCTCTTTATGTCAATCATACCTATAGTTTCACCTGACTCTCCACCTTATCAAGGCAGGCACTTTTGTCTGTGGTTCATTCATATATCCTCAAGGCTTAGAACTAGCAGGGCACCTGGGTGACTCAGTCGGTTAAGCGTCTGCCTTAGGCTTAGGTCATGATCTCCAGGTCCTGGAATCAAGCCCTGTGTCAGGCTCCCTGCTCAGTGAGGAGTCTGCTGCTCCTTCTGTCCCTGCTCCTATATGTGTGTGTGTGTACTTTCACATGCATGCGCGCATGCTCGCTCTCTCTCTCTCTCTCTCTCATTAATTAATTAATTAATTAAAATAAAATATTTTTTAAAAAACAGAACAGGGACGCCTGGGTGGCTCAGCAGTTGAGCGTCTGCCTTTGGCTCAAGGCGTGAGCCACATCGGGCTCCCTGTGGGGAGCCTGCTTCTCCCTCTGCCTACATCTCTGCCTCTGTGTGTGTGTGTGTGTCTCTCATGAATAAATAAATAAAATCTTAAAAACAAAGAACAGTATCTGGCACATAGTAGGCACTCACTAAATACTTGTTGCATGAGTTAATAATCTGTGCTTCTCTTGTGGTTTCATGGAGTTGTACTCTCTTTACGTATTTATATATATTTTTAATCCAGCTAAAATGCCAAACTGGTGCTAAGGTACAGCAGTCACCCTGATTTATCTTTCAATTCCTTAATTCACCCCCACCCTATCCCAAATTGTGCTTGACACCCAGTGGGTATTCAGTAAATATTTGTTCAATGAACAAGTGGAGAAGTCCAAACACAGGTTATTTGCCAATAAGGGACAGAGCCGTTTGGTGGTAAAGATGGGGGTAGTTTAATGCCCCACCAGTCAGCATTTATTAAAAACATCTAAAAATTCTCAGTCCATTGGTCCAGAGATTTTTCCTAGGTATCACCCTGGTTTTCTGGGCTTATTTTCAAGCATCTTTCAGATCTCTATTTTCCTTCAGTTTCAACTTTGAGAGCATTTCAATTTTTCCTAAAGCATGCAAGAAACGACTCCAGGAATAATGCAGTCAGGATTTATAACCAGCCCACTCGCTACTGCCATCTCAATGAATCCATTCCACACTCTCCAATGTGAATGGCCCTGTCTTAATATGGGCAGGAGGCTGCCCTGCACAGAGAGATGCATACCTGCTAACAGTTAGACCTCCCTCAGCACCGTTCGCCTGTTACGTGGAATTATGGTTTAGGCGTTCTCTCATTCTGCTGTGGCCTTTCCTACCTGCCTCCCCTGGAACTCTGCTTCCATCTGCGAAGTGAGGGGAATGCAGGCCTGAGGCTGCTGAACAAGGTCAGAGGCTTCAGAGAATTCAGTGACTTAATCAAGAACTGTACCAGGTAAGACACACTGCTTTCCATTCCCTTTTCATCACTGAGTTGTGAATGTGATATAGCTTTAAATGGATAGCAACAGTTTGCAAATCAGCAAGACCCATTTTGTAATTAGCTTTGGACTAAGCATTAAAAAGTATACATTGAGGATTCTTATAGTAAATGCAGAGCAGTGTAGGGATTCTTTCTTGGCAATGAAAACTGTGCATAGGGGGATCCCTGGGTGGCTCAGCGGTTTGGCACCTGCCTTCGGTCCAGGGTGTGATCCTGGAGTCCCGGGATCAAGTCCCACATCAGGCTCCCTGCATGGAGCCTGCTTCTGTCTCTGCCTCTCTCTCTCTCTCTCAGTCTGTGTCTCTCATGAATAAATAAATAAAATATTTAAAAATAATAATAATAATAAAAAGAAAAGTGTGCATATTAAATAGAGATGGAGATGGTGAGTTTCTCTAGCTATTAACAGACTCTTTCGAAAAAATGGTTTAATAGAAGCCTTTAAAAAAAAGATTTTAGTTTTTAAGTAATCTCTACACCAAACATCAGACTCCTAACACCTAGGTCAAGAGTTGCACGCTCTACCGACTGAGCCATCCAGGTACCCCAGAAGCCTTTTTATTTTTTTTAAGTAGCAGATATAAGGATTTTAATGATTTTACCATGGGGATTATGCATCGTTTGAGAGGCATCTGGAATATGCAATAGGACATTCCCTGATGTGCTTATTCCATCTCTTCTCCAATATCATTTGACCTTCATCCAAGAAAAGCCAAAGAACATACTGAAATAAGGATTCCAATTTTAATTAGAGCAAATTTAAACATCTATAAAGTGGAACATTTTGCCTTACATGCCCTAGCATCAACATTTTACACGGGAAAAAATGAGGATGTTCATTGTAGCATCCCACATCAGCATTTGTTAAAATTCCAAAGACTTTCAATTGCCTGGGCCAACTATGGAAAATCTTATATAAGAGTACTGTGAGAAGTTGGGCCTTAAGAAAAAAAGATAAATTGTGCAGGCTGAGGAGTAAGGAGAATAAGAGTTTGTCTTCATGCCCCTCCACAAAGAGACTTTAGTGGAAAGAGCATAAACTAGACTTGTGACCTTGCAGAAACCCTCCTGGACGGGTTTCCTCATGGGTATAGTGTCTCTTCTGTTCAACCTAACTGGGTTATTGCTAGGATCAAACAACAGGGTATGTACCTTTGCTAACCCCCTCTACAGTAGGCATTAAAGTTTTTCTGCAAAGGGTCAGATAGTGAATATTTTCAGCTTTGAGAACCAAATGGTCTCTACTGCTGCTACTCAGCTTCACCATTATAGCCAGAGACAGTATAGAAATAAATGAGCATGACTGAGTTCCAGTAAAACTTTATTGACAAAAACAAGAGGCAGTGTGGATTTGGCCTTCAAGTCATAGTTTGCTAATCCTTGACCTATAATAACGAAAGGTATAAAATATAAAATACCAAATATTTGCTTACTGCTCCATGTCAATAATTCCCCATTTCAGAATCAGCCTGTATGGTCAGTGTTTGCCCATCCTTATGAGGAGGAAGCCTGAAGGGACCATCTCTTTAAAGGGAAAGTCACCTTCGGTAGATTTTAGTTCAGCCTTCCCAAGTTTTGACAAATTCTGCAGGGAGAATTTCATTCCATTCAGCTTATATTTATTGATGGTTTCACTTAGGCCCTCTAGTCTTCACATGAGCCTCTAGCCTTTTCTCAGAGTGTTCCTTCCTTAAGACAGTGACTTTCCACGGAGGCTCGATGTTAGTTGTGGTAGATAAGGGATGCCAGACAGAGCGGCCACCCATTACCTTCCCTGGACGGTCCTGGAATCTTTGGAAGAGTTGACAAAGGGGGATGGTGGCTATTTTGGGGATTAATCAGTTAAGGTTTCAAGATATATGGTCAGTTCTATTGAAACTGGTGAAGAATCCTGTTTTTAAAATGTCACTGATATATTCTGGAATTAGGAATACCCTACAGTCTAATATTCCAAGGACAAAATCACATTAGCTTAATGGAAGAACTCATCCCAGAAAGAGTACAGTGTATCAGTTCACAGAATTTAAGAAGATAAAGGTGACTAATCCTGATACCCTAACATTAGTATTTCAGACCTCATAGTTGGCTAAGTGACTGGACTTCTTTAATATTTATATAGTATCTGATGAGTCAGAAATCTAAAACCACAGCCCTTTTACATAAACATTAAATCCCGAGCAGCTGAAAAATGTATCTAGTACAGAATTTGCCTTCATATATTTTCATGAGTAATGAGTTTGATGGTAAGCAGTCATTTAAAAGTCTGCCTTTGACTTTCTCTGCTTCCTCTCAGATTTCTTACGCCTTAGATTTCCCCCATCTCTTAAACATTGCATCCTGAATCTGTGCACTTTTTTTGTAATAGCATATTATAGCATTGTTGTATAATACATATCCCAACAAGTTGGCAAATAATATATGTATTCATGTTCTCATGTAATTCCACCATTTACCCAGGGCAGTGGCCCTCTTTTCTCTGATAGGCAGTTTTTAAGATGGCACCCAGTGATCCCTCCCTGTTAGTTTCACTCTTAATG